>NC_081360.1:73278566-73581597 GCF_030684315.1 Stegostoma tigrinum | reverse complement strand
CTAGACTCATAAAGACAGCCCAATCCATCACACAAAACAACCTTGCATCTATTGACTCCATCTATAATTCACACTGCCTCAGGAAAGCAACCAACAGAATCAGAAACCCCTCCCACCCCAGTTGTACACTCTTCCACCCTCTTTCATCGGGCAGAAGATATAAAAGTTTGAATACATGTATGAACAGATTCAAGAACTGCTTCTTCGCCTTTGTTATCAGACTTTTGAATGATACTCTCAAATGTTAATTTTGCTCTCTCTCTCTCTCTCTCTCTGCATCTTCTCTGCAGCTGTAACATTGTTGTCTGCTACCCTCATACACTTGGAATGGTCCAGTTTGACTGCATTGCATGCAACACAACACTTTTCATTGTACCTCGGTATTTGTGACAATAATAAAATCAAACCTAAACTCAAACTCAAACTCAGATGAGGGGCGGCTTCTCTTCTCAGAGGATTGTCTATCTTTGGAACTACTTTTCTCAAAGTACGCTAATGCAGACTCATTGAATACTTTAAGTCAAAGATAGATAGGTTCTTGCCTAGCAAGGTGGTCATTTGGAGCATGTGGGAATGCAAATTTGAGGCCACAATCAGATCAGCCAAGAATTTATTGAATTCTGCAGTAGGCTGGAGTGTCCAATGGCCTACTCCTGCTCCTAATTCATGTTTATTAGTAATGAAAATGGCTAATATAATATTAACGTTTATGTCTAGAACAATGGAAAGTGATCATTTAGGAGCCACTCTTCAGCTATATAAAGCCTTGGTAAGATCACAACTGGAGTACTGCAAGTAGATGTAGGCACCATGACTTGGGAAGGATGTGTTGCTCTGGGAGAAAAAGTAGTGTAAGAATCATGGTATCATAGCTGGACTTCAAGAGTGAAATTACAAGTAAATATCACATAATCACTATTATATTCCTGGAATGCAGAAAGATAAAGTATGGTTTGATTGACATTTTCCATCGGCAAGTAGCCCAAGAGCTGAAATTTTGCAAATTACCTGGAAGCCCCACCACTGGAATCAAACACGAAACGTAACTACATTTCAATGCATGGAATATTCATATCACCTCCCTGACACCCAGCAGATCTCTCTTGAGCAAAATGAAACAAAGAACGCAGATGCTGGCTACCTGAAACATAAACAGAAATTACTGAAGAAATTCCACGTGTCTGGCAGTATCTGTGAGGAGAAAATAATTAATGTTTCAACCTATTTTCTCTCTACAGATGCTGCCAGACCTGCTGGGTTTTTCCAGCAATCTCTGTTTTGTTTCAGATTTTGCTTGTAAGTTTTCAATACATGGCTTTCTCAATGCAGGCAAAGCGGCTGTTGTGGTAGGGTAAATGGATCCTAACTGGCCATTTAAGTGGCTGTATTGGCCACCAGGTATGTTTACAATTGAGAATATAGATACCATGGTGGCATGAAAACATCAACCATCCACCCTGGCACCTTTCTCTACCATTTTTCCAGCCATTCGGTGACCCAAGCAATCTCCAAATGCCCCAGTAATTTCTTACCTATTTCTACTGGTAGGGAGTCCATGACAAGAGACATACTGTAAAAGTTAAATGCAGACCTTTCAGCAATAAGATCAGGAAATCCTGACTCTCAACAAGATTTTGGAAGTTTTGAATCATCTTCTATGAAAGGTAATTAATGTTAGAGCAATTGTAGAGCATCTGATGCTGATATATTTTTGTTATTCAAATACATAAATAAAATGGCAAAGATGGAAGGTAGGGTATAATAACTAATCAAACAGGAAATTATTGAACACTGCAATGGGCTCAAGTAGCTATTTGGTTTATGCTGTTCCTACAACAACCCAAATGATGTTTCCAGTTGAAGTGAATGTTTTCGCTTTCTCACATCCATGATAAGACACAACAGAATGATCTTGGTAAATATGCAACACAATGGTGTATAAAAATTGTCACAGACCATCCCCAACAGCCCTTTGCCATTCCTCATGTCATTTAAGCACAGCTCAGGGTAAAAAAAGTGTCTTTCATCCAAGGTTGGCAAATTTTAGATAATCTGAAAATGAATTAGAGGTGACAATGGTGGTTTCGCACAACTTAAACATGATTACATGCTTGGTTCCATATATTGATAAAATCATCCACAGATCTGGGGCTAAATTGAGCACCAAATCAGAAAGGTACTGATGAAAAGGCCTTTGACCTGAACTACTAACTTTGTTTCTCTCTACACAGCTATTGACTGACCTTTTCCTTTATTAATTTGCAGTATGTGGGCATTGCTAGTAGCTATGTCTTCATTTATTATCCCTGTTTCTTGAACTGTGGTTCTTGGAGTATAGTGAGACCTACTAGGAAGCAAGTTCAGGGATTTTGAACCAGTCACAGTGTAGGGACAATAACATAGTTCAAAAAAGGATGGTGTGTGGCTTGAAGGAGAATTTGGAGTTGGCGGTAACCCCTGTATCCGCTACATTGTCTTTCTAGATGACACAGGCCATGCGTTTGGAACATGCTGTCCAAGGAGGTTTGGTGAATTACAGAAATGCATCTTGTTGATGTTCACTGCTGCCATTGTGTGTTGGTGGCAAATAGAATAAAAGTTAAAGATGGTGGACAGTGTGCCAATCAAGTGAGCTGCTTTGTCTTGGGTGACGCTGGGTTTTTTACTTGTTGTTGGATTTGCATTTGTCCAGGCAAATGTACAGTTTTCCATCTCTCTCCTAACTTATCCCTTATAAATGGTGGGCATGCATTAGGTAGCCAGGAGGTGAGTTGTTTTCTGCAAAGTTCCTAGTCTCTGATCTGCTTATGAAGTCACAGTGTTGTATGATTGGACCAATTCAGTTTCTGGCCAATGGTAAACACGGTATGGAGAGAGTGGGAGAGTGGGAGAGTGGGAGAGTGGGAGAGTGGGGTGGCACGGTAGCTCAGTGGTTAGCACTGCAGCCTCACAGCACCAGGGACCTGGGTTCGATTCCAGCCTCAGGTGACTGTCTGTGCGGAGTTTGCACATTCTCCCCATGTCTGTGTGGGTTTCCTCCGAGTGCTCCGGTTTCCTCCCACAGTCCAAAGATGTGCAGGCTAGGTGGATTGGCCATGCTAAATTGCCCGTAGTGTTCAAGGGTGTGAGGGTTATGGGGGGGATGACTCTGGGTGGGATGTTCCAAGGGGCGGTGTGGACTTTTTGGGCCAAAGGGCCTGTTTCCACACTGTAAGTAATCTAATCTAATCTAATAATAATGGCAATACCACTGAATATCAAATGGGGAAGCTGATTAAATTCACTCATGCTGGAGAAGGACATTTCATGCCACGCAAGTGCCAAGCAATGAAGTGTTTCAGCATTTTGTGTCTGTTTACAAATGGTAGTGCTGCAGGATCACTTGTTAATGTTAAATCTGAGATGGATAAATTGTTATTAAGGAAGAGTTATTAAGGATATGGGCCAAAGGTAGGGATAAGGGGTTAGGTCACAGATCAGCTATGAAGTCATTGCATGATGGAACAGGCTCAGGGGGCTGAATGGGCTACTCCCATTCCTATGTTTGCAGACGTATGGCATTTCACTTTTGATCTATAGATTGAGGATTTGTGTGCAAAGGAGATGTGTATTTTACATAAACGTTTTTACCTGCTTTGAGAGAGAGATCAATTTATACTGTGCTAATTCATGAGTCACACACACGTAAATGTCCCAATATTCCAAAGGAATTAATGGGTCTGAAATTGATCCCCTATTGATAACCATATGATACATAATAGACTAAAATGACATATTTTAAAGTACATCTATTTTTGTTCCAAATTTCACTATCAGACATTATGTGTTTAAAAAGTACGAATAGGCAGTTGGAAGTCCATAACTGAAGAGATGAGCAGATTATATGCAAACATGGAGCTCATGTTACTTATCTAAAATACTTGCATTATTAATGAATGCGGATCACTTTCAAACCTCAGCTGTGACCACTTTGCCAGAATAGGGACCAAATCAATCTTGTGACAGCACAATCTGTCTTGCAAAGCTGTCTGACGAAATCCAAACTGAATGGACGGAACAGCAGTCACCTATAAGCTCTGTGGTTCAGGACTTTGGGATCTGGTACCATAGGAGTGAACAGCTGCTACTTTCTGGCAGGGGGAACCCCCCCCCCCCCCCCCAGCTAAGATAGGTTTATCCTTTCACCCTTAAAAAATGCTTTTGTTTCTTATATATTTTAATTGTTATTAACAATGTATTAGATATAACAAAGCACAGCTACATGGAACATCTGTTCAAATTTAAAATCTCAAATTTCACATGATACAACGACTACAGAATCTATACAGAAAAGCGCTTAAACCCAAAGTTTACAGGTTGCAAGAAATAAATTACAGCCAGACTTTCCATACAATATTAGTTTATCCTTATGCATTTTGGTTTGGAATACATTTTATTTTTTGAAATCATACTTTGGGCAATTTTGATATTTTTCAGATGGTTATAAGACCATTAGACCATAAAAAGTAGGAACAAGAGTAGGCTGCTTGGCCCCTCGAGCCTGCTTCACCATTCAATAGAATTATTGCTGAGCCAGTATTCCTGGTGTCCGCTTTCATTGTAACCTCTGACTCCCCTACTGATCAAGAATCTATTGCAACCTTAAAATGCATATAGACTCTGCCCTCATAGCTCTATATGGCCAAGAGTTTCAAAGACACTCAACCTTCAGAGAAAAAATTCCTCTTCATCTCAGTATTAAACTGGCACCCCTTAAATCTAAGATAATGCCCACTGTTTCTAGATACTCTCATGAGGGGAAACATTCCCTCAGCATTTAGCCTGTCGAGCCCCTCTTGAATCCTACACATTTCACTCAGATCATCTCTCATTCGTTTAAACTCAAGGAGTTTAACTGCATTGATGCAATTCTAAATCATTGTATTTAAGGAAAAATTATTTCGACTATGCAAAAGCACCAAGGTCGTAATTACATTGTCAGCGTCATCCTAAAGCTTGGTAAAAGCTGATTTACACAATGTCCAGACAAAATAGTAAGTGTTGTAGTCAATTTTAGCTTGCTGTTCAATCCTTAGTAATGTTATCTGAAGCAATTTGTCAAACACTGCAAGTTTAGTCCAACCCAATGCAAATTAATTCCGACTAACGGTAGCTATTCAAAATTTTTCACTGCAATCTGAACATAGGTAAATTAGTTTTGAATTTGCTATTTCAAACACAATTTTCTAAAGAAACAAACCATCCAATTCAATGCTTTAAAAATTAGTTTTCAACAACAATATGATAGGAAATGCATAGACCAGCCCTTCCTAAACCCAATAACCTTGGTCTACCAGGGTGCTAGGATAAGGAAAAAGACCAGACCCCAGTTTAAATTGTAATTGTGATAATAATTGCAAGAAACAGTTCAAAATAGCTTTTACTGAAGTATATCAAATAGCTAGACCTTCATGAACATGGCATAGTTTCAAAGCTTGTGAATGATATAAAATTTGGCAGCGTTGTAAATTATGAGGAAGATAGTGTGAAATTTCAAAAGGAGATGATAAGAAGAGCATGAAAAGACAATGGAATATAGAAGGTACAACTCTTAAAGGGGGGTGCAGAAGCAAAGGTTATGTGTACAAATTTCCTTTACAGGTGGCAAGACAGTGTGTGAAATCAGTTAATAACTTTATTAATGGGGCCATAGAGTACAAGAGAAAGCTTGTTATATTGAACTTATACAAGACAATAATTTGTATCAGCTGGTGTATTGCTTCCAGTTTCAAACGCTGCATTTTAGGAAAGGAGTGCAGTGGAGGCCGGGACGTTAGATACCTTCAAGGCAGAGATCGGCAAGTTCTTGATCTCAGAAGGAATCAAGGATTACAGGGAGAGTGCAGGGAAGTGGAATTGAAATGCCCATCAGCCATGATTTAAATGGTGAAGTGGACTTGATGGGCTGAATGGCCTTACTTCCACTCCTATGTCTTATGGTCTTATGGTCTTATGTAACGGTAATGGAGAAAGTTCAGAAAAGGTTCGTGAGAATGGGTCCATGGATGGCAAGACAGATTAGGGAAATTAGAATGGCTATCCTTGAAGAGAAGGCCAAGAGAAAATCTGATAAAGGTATTCAAAATCATGAAGGATTTGAATGGAGAACGTAGTGGCTCAAATTTAAATTAGTACTTTGTGGGAGCTTGCTGTGCATAAATTGGCTCCAGATATCCTACATCATTTTTGAAGAATAGTCACAAGTGTATTTTGTTGGTTGCAAAGCACTTTAAGACATGTTGTAGTTATGTAAATCCCTCGGGTAAATTAAATCCTCCCCTTTCTGTTTCTCTGTTTCTGTGCTTTTGTTTAGATTCTATTTGTCCCCACACTGATTTGCTCTCTTCCCTTTCTTCTCATATCCTCCTTAATTTGTAGATTTAGCAGTGTAGAAATGCAAATTGTATGGAGAAAGAACAGCTACAGGCCTTCAGCAGCTCCATTCTGAGTCATTCAAGTTTCATGTACCTATGCATTACATTCACTACTCTTTAACATCCATATTTCCTCCAATATCTACCAACACCTCAATTCCATTTCTATTTAGGCTCACTTACATTGCTACATCTACATTTTCCCCACTAAATTAACATTTTATTACTGTATCAGGCCCTTCTCACTCCACTGTCAATCAACTAGCCCTTAACTCCCTTATCTTATTCATTTCATCCAAGAATGATGGTAATAAGCCTGAGTTAAGATCCTTAGTTACTTTATCACATAATCAAAACAAGAAGTTGCTGAAGCTTGATGCCCTCGAGGAAGGTAACAATAAATTGGTAGAAAATTATTTCGGCAACAATGAAATTGAATCACATGGGAAAGGCTTCTATATTTTCCAGGTTTACTTCATAAAACAGACTTGATTTCTTAATTAATTGGTACAAGCAATTCCTACTGCTATCAAACACCTTGTGAAAATTCAAAAGTTTTTGGAATCCAGAGACTCGAGTGCTTTAGTAAGAAAATAGAAATGAACTTTTGAAGCGTGACAAGCATGTAAATATATTTTGGTGGATACATGTTCCACTGGAATCCATAATAATCACTTAATGGGTGCAGAGTAAATAGTAATCTTCAACAAGGAAGAATTAGATATAGTTCTTAGGGCAAAAGAATCTAAGATGCGGGACTGCATGGAAATGAGTTGGATGATCAGCAATGATCTTATTGAATGGGAGAGCAGGTTCAAATGGTCAAATGACTGACTACTCCATTCTTTATGTTTCTATGGAATATTATTTTACTGTCTGATATAAAATATAATAACTCATGCTTTGATGTTATTACAAATGACATGCCATATTGAGAGAGTTTCAGTGAAAAATGTGTTATTTCTAGTTCAGTCAAGATTGCTTCACACACCAGCTATTTGTGCAGAACCAGTGTTCTCTCAGTTTAAGAAACCACAGTACTCTTGCAATGAGCACTGGGTCTCAACTTTGGTGCCGGACTACACACTGTGTCCTGCCTTTTGGGTGGATTATTTTGCCAACTGGTTGCATTGGCTTGGGAGACTACCAGGAAGGGGAATTGAATGGTCTTTATGAGTCCCTTTGGGGTGATAAAAACTGCCGTTGGCAGGCTGAGCAGAAGTGGGGATCAAAGCCAGAAATCCTAAGCACAGGGTGATGAGAGTGTGGAGCCAATAGCCACCAAAAGAAAAAGAGTAGGGTTAGCCTCAAATGTGAACTGCAGCATGGTAAGAACAAGGGTGATGAAGAGAATAGCCTGTATGCAAAACTAGAAACTAAAATTGGAGTGACATACATTTGCTAGGGGCCAAGGTGGACTGACTGGACAACAGGGAAGTCCTTGGAATCTGTGAGGTCAAAAACATCCAACTGTAGTGATCATCATGAGGCTAGACAGCTGGACTCGTAGAATATGAGTTCTCTGACTGCAGCTGTTAATCTGATCCAATCAGGTAAATGCAGCTGACATATTAGAGTGAGTGTCAGGTATCTTAGGCCCCCTGAATACCTGACTCAATGAGAGGCACTGGTCTTATCAAAGGCTTTGCATTTGTAAATAAAGGATAACTGGTAATGCGATGCTGGCCTCTGAAGAATTGTTTCACAGGCTGCCATGGCTTGGCTGGCAAGGTAATCAGTGGAGAGATATCACTGACATGAATCCACGAACTGTTGTTTGTGTTGGCTGCAGTGGATGGCAAGAAATTTCTGAGGAATTCTTTCTAGATAGCAGAAGGGAAAGGGGAGCAGATTTTGGGAGGTGCAGAACATTTTATCTCACCTGCTGTTGATGACGTTAGCTTCATCTATAAACCCCACTAACAAAGTATTTTGAACATCTGAGTGAGATGCCCATGTCATTTCCAGCACCTTGATGGGATCCACAGGAAAGATTTGAAAATGATGTTGCTGATGAACCTTTCCACAGTATCAGCAGGATTTTTTGTGGGGTATTTTCAAAGCTTAAAAACTCTAGATGACAAATCTTGCATATTTCAGCAATGGAACTGATCATGATTGCATTCCAGAAAGTGGACGGTTATTGAAACTCGCCCATCAGTGACCCTTGCAAAACAGGAGCAGGCACCATCATTTTTCAATCTGAGTAGTCTCTCTAGCTGCTGAAGTTAAAGCTTTCAGATCAAAACACTATTCAACAGCTTCACATCATGCAGCTTGTGATGGTGCCACCAGGATTGGATCTCTTTGGGCAAAAGCTCAGTATGTGGATTATGGTCTGACTTGGGATGGTCAGGGTCACAATTTGAACTGTTCTACATATTCCACTTGTAGCACAAGTGGCCACATCTCCCCGCCCCATCTTCACACAGTCGATAATTGCCCCAATTTCCCATGGAGGATTGAAACTTGGGATTTTACGGCACAGGTCAAATTTTTTCTCCAGTGTTGGAAAAGATATTGATGAGGGAAATACTTCAGTTGAGATATTTCCTTTAAACGCAGAATAATTAAACACCTGTTCATTTATGGCATGTATCATTTCAACACCCGAAGAGTTGAGGAAATTTCCAGTGGAACATAAACAGAAGAAATGTTATTCGAACTTAATTGTCCCCAACATCCGGCCTTCTCATGATTGTAAAATCATTGACCCAATCTCTGTAATTTAATGTTATTGAGTTACACTTCTTTTATCTACCCTGAGCATTAAATAATGTTTGTTTCTGAGGCTATAATTGTAGAAGTATTCGGATATCTTCAATTATCAACTAAAGATAATTCCAAAACAACTACCTATACGCCTTTCAGATATTCCATGTAATTTTGTATTTAAAGTAATGATATTGCTATGAATGTGAGGATATTCAGTTTTCTGAAATTCACTAAAATTTAGCAACAGCATCTGATGTCCACACTGGGTAAATGACAGATTGAGTGCCATTGCATCCCCAACCTTATGACCTTTCCATTTATGTCTTCAGGGATTTTATGCTATAATGAGCCAATAATTTTGGTTTATGTTTCTGCATCATCATATCCTGAGCATCTGTTCACTATTCCATTCACTACACTGCATCAATAGATTCCTAATCTGATTTGGGCATGTGTGTCTTAATAATTAAATCATGTTGAGTGCTTTGCAAGCTGGTTCATCTTTTCCTGAATCAATCAAAAATGAATAAATCAAGAAGACTAATGAAACGAAGCCAGTGTTGATCCATATTACCTTTATGATTTATCTGTTAATTCCTAACAATATAAGCAGTTTCTATGATAAACATTTGTTAGCACATTAAAATAAAAGCATCGGTTTTCTATTGCATAGAATTCACCTTGTGCACTATGGCCCAGACTTGCAAACACTTTGACTGTTTTGTTTTATCTCTAAACTGCTTGAAAAAAATTCAAGTACTATCACAACCTGCCACTGCTGAATGTTGGAACATAACCAGTTCTTATTTCATTAATGTTTGGAGTTGGTCACAAACATTCAGACAGGGCTTCCATCTTCCTGAATATAATAAACTAGGCCCTTCTGGAGATTTTCAAAAAGTGGTCATGTTGTTATTTACAAAATTTATCAGATATTCGCATGCCACGCAAATATCGGTCTTAGCAGGTAGATACAATTCGGTTAAATTATGACAAACAAAGTCTGTAAAGAGGATTTTTTTGAAAAGCCTTGAATTGGGTGTCAGACAGTTGGCAACACTTTTAGATTTTTAAGAAAGATGTTTCATTTTTGTAGATCCTTTTGTAGCCAAAGTCCTTCACAGCCAATGAGTTACTACTTGAAATGGATTCACTGTGACAATATAGTACAAAGAATAAAAAACAAAGAAATTTTCAGCACAAGAACAGGCCCTTCGGCCCACCAAGCCTGCACCAACACGCTGCCCGTCACAAATAAAACCCCCTGCCCTTCTGGGGACCATAATTTTAGACTTGGAATTAGCATCAAGTGTTTATTCATGTAAAATGAAGTTTAACAACAGTTTCATTTATATTGCATTTCGAATGTTGTACAATGTCCTCAGATCTGTGCCTAGGTTTCACTCATTATTACCATTGACACCTTTGGCTGCATATTTCCTTGTAAACTATTGTAAATTTGATTATCCCAATTTCAGAATTTCCACTACTAACTATAAGAAAGAAACAGCAGTATTCACAATGCAACTCTGATGAAAAAAAAATTGTATAACATTGACCAGGACACTTGGATTGCCTGCTACTTACTCTTTGCAACTTGGCAAATTTTTACAAGTCACCAGAATGTACTGTTTAATCATCTCATCTGAAAATGATGGCTAGAAAGATTCTGATGGCTTCTCCTAATCAATTGCCATGTTTTTGATTGCTTGATTGATTGATTTTACCAAAGTACAGTGAAAAGCTTTGTTTTACAAGCACTACGGACAGATCACAGCAAGCAAAGGACGTACAGATCAAAAAGACTTAGAGCCAAACTTGTTACATTGCAGGTTACATTATTTGAGGCTAGAATCCATTCAACAGTCCAGAAAGAAGCTGTTCCTGAACCTATTCATGCATGTGTCCATGCTTCTGTATCGTTTGCCTGACGGAAGAGGTTGTAGGAGGTCACTTTTACAGTGTGATGGATCTTTGGTGAGGTTGGCTGACTTTCCGTGGCAGCAAATTATGTAAGCAGAGTCCAGGGAGAAGACCAACAAAAACTGTTTACAGATGGGAACAGGTTTCCAATTATCTTAAGGCATTTTGGGCAGGCAATTAGGAAAATACTTCAGAGAAATCCCTGGAATGTACCTTCAAGAAACTATCTTAATGGAATCTTCCTACCCTGGTTATTATGGTTAGATTTTACTTCTAGCTGTCTTCAGTGAGATTTTAATTCACAAAATTTTGTGACAAAAAATTATATACTGCAACCTAAAAAAGAATTTGTAAAAATAGGGAATGACAAATAGATACTGCTCTCTTCAGCAAAATTACAGCAGTCAAGGAGAATGCCAAGATGAAGACATATTTTCTGTATTGGAGGGGAGCATATTGGAGGGGAGCTTGGAAAAAGAATGGAGAAGATCCAGTTGTTATGGTTAATATAAATGGTTGGTCCCTGGATAGGACTAAGAAAGAAGTTCTGCTGAGGGGTTACAAATAGCATGGGTCTAAATTAAAAAGTAGAATCACAAAGGTTATAATCTCTAAATTACTACTGATTAATATGCAAATCGGTGTGGGATAAATAAGATTAGAGATGTAAAGCGGTGACTTAAAAATTGATGTGGTAGAAATGGGCTCTGATACATGGGGCACAGGCACCAGCACTTGGGTAAGACAGAACTGCTCCACTGGGGTGGGCTTCATTTGCTGGGAGCAGTGATTCAAACAACTAGGGTTGTATATTGGGTTTTAAATTCACTAATGGGGTAGTGGGTTCAGTTGAAGGAAAGTTTAAAAAAATTCAGAAAGTAATGAGGTTGTTGTGGTAAAAGATAATGGAGAGGCGATTGATAATCAAAATATGACATGAGGGACAGAAAACAAACAGAAAAATGGAGCAGGAATTAAATCCAGAGTAAGTAATCATGGTGAAAAATCACGCTTAAGGTTCCTTTCCTGGATTCACGCAGCATTTGTGGCTAGATAGATGAATTGATGGCACAAAGAAAAATAATTGAATATGACTTGATCATTAATACAGAATAGTTGCTGGGTGACCAAGACTGGGAATTCAAAATTCCCGAGTATGTGAATTCCACAAGAATAAGCCAAAAGAGAAAGCGAGGTGGGGTATCTTTGTTAATAAAAGCAAGATACTCGGATGATGGTGAGTATTGAGACAGGTACAATAGTTCATGATGTGGAATTAAATTTGGTAGAAATAAGGAATAGCAGGGGAAATAAATCTCAGGTAGGAGTTGTTTGTAAGGCCCCGATGAGTTGCTTCACAGCAAATTACATATTTATAATTATAAATCAGGAACTAATGGAGGTTTGTAAAAAGAACACTACAATTTTCACAGGTGACCTTAGCCGTCATATTGGCTGGACAAGCCAGATTGGTAAGGGTAACATGGCAGACAAGTTTGTGGAGTGCATCAGAATTTGCTTCTTCCACCAATGTTTTGCACAATCTTACCCAGAACAGGGTATTTTAGATCTCGTAATGTGTAATAAGGTAACAATTAATAAGGGATCCCATAGTTAAGGGGCCTCTAGGTAGCAATCACAATATGATAGAATTTCAGATTCACCTTGATGGTGATCAACTCCAGTCTCAAACAAATGTCCTCAACTTGAAAATGGGCTTTCACAGGAAGATATGAAGAAAGCAGGCCGGGCTAATAGACAAAAGAGAAAATCAGCAGGTAAACAGTGGAAGATACTTCGGTAGATATTTCACAATGCTCAGCAAAAATTTATTCAGCTGTAAAAGGAGAACTTGATGAAGAGGATGAATGATGCAAAAGCAGTCAAGGAGAATAGCCAATCAAAAACTAAAGCTACACAGTATGGTTAAAACCAATGGTAGACCAGAGGATTGGGAATTATTTTTCAAAAAACAGCAGTAGGTGACTAGAAAGTTAATAAAGAGGGAGGAAAATAGATTTCAAGAAACCAAAACAAACAGAAAGAGCTTATACGGAGTACCTAAAGAGAAACAGAGCAGCTGAAGGAAGTATTGCATCTTTGCAGGATGCAACTGATGAAGTCACAATGACAAACAGAGAAATGGCACACAATTCAAACCAATATTTTGCAAGCATATTTTTGGAAATATTACAGAACTCATTGGATTCCAGAAAGGTTCCAGCAGATTGGAAAACTATTAATATGATATCCTTGTTCAAAAAGGAAGACAAACAGAAAGTAGGAAACTATTGTACAGTTATCTTGACATCGGTTGTTGTAAAACTACTAGAGTCCATAATTAAGGGGAAATAGTAGAACATTTAGAAAAGCTTAAAGCAATCAACAGGGTCAACATTTTTTATTTAATTTATTTTGATTTGATTTAATGTTGTCACAGAGACTGAGATATTGTGAAAAGTAACGTTTTGTGTATTATCCAGTCAAATTATAAGTATATTACAATAATAGACTACTTTACAAAATACATTGTTATAGCAACAGTGAAAATGCAGAGAAAGATCATTGTTAGTAATTCTTACAGACTCACAGTAGAGACTTAGAAGAGTAGAACGACAATAGAAGACGCGCGGAGATAATCTACTGAGGATAGCTCACTAAGAGTTGCCACATGCCGCGACCTGATTTTGTGAAACAGAAACCATGATTGGCAAATTTGTTAGCATTCTGTGAGGATATAACAAGCTGATTTGAGAAAGGGAAGCTGGTAGATGTGTTGTATTTGTATTTCCAGCAGGCATTTGACAAGGTGCGGAATGAAAAGTTATTGCACAAGACAGGAGATCATTGTTTTGGAAATACATTTGTTGCCATGGATTTGTGATTGGCTAACACATAGAAAACTGAGCATTAGGATTTATGGGTCTTTTTCAGTTTGCAACTCATGGAATATCATAAGATCAGTCCTGGGGCCTCAATTATTAATGATCTATCATAATGACTTGGAAGAAGGAGCAGATGTAACGTATCCAAATTTTCTGGTGATGCATGTATGTTGTGTCAAAGAGACTAGAAATCTGCAAAGGCCTATACATAGGTTGAGTGATTGAGCAAAATTCTGGCAAAGTGATTTTAATATCAGAAAGTGGGGTTATGCAGTTGGGTAAAAAGAATCAAAAGACAGACTATGATTTTAAATGAGAGAGACTGGAAAAATAGTGCAGCACAGAGGGATCTTGGTGTCCTTTGCATGAAACACTGGATGTTAGCATGCAAGTACAGGAAGAAGTTACAGTTACAACTGTTCAGTACTTTGGGTAGGCTACATCTGGAGTTATGAACTCAGTTTGGCCCCATATTTACAAAAGGATATATTGGTATTGGGGGCAGTTCAAAAGAGATTCACCACACTGATTCCTGGGATGAAGGGGTTGGCTTTTTTTAGCCAGAACGGCTAACATGTTAGGCCTTTATTCGGAGGAGCAGGAAAGTTGATATTTTGAGTCGGGACCCTTGGAAAGTTGATGTTTCAGGTCGCAACAGTGAGAAACACCACGTAGGACAAATGGGGCAGGTAACTCACCACCCGGATACATGAGCACCAACTCACAGCAAAACGGTATGACTAACTCTCCCTCATTTCAACACACTCCGACATAGAAGGACATCAATTTAACTGGGACATAATTACAGTACGAGGACATGTAAGACAAAGACAAGCATGAGAATTCCTGGAAGCCTGGTTTTCAACCACCGATACAATTAACAAGCATTGAAATTGACCCCATTTATATACCACTACTCTACAAAACCAGAAACGAGACTGCCCACCATGACAGACCAGGCCACATAAGTTCAGAGCAGGACAGAGCAATAGTGCTTCAACAGAAGCTACACACCACTGATAATGTCACCTAGAAGGGAATCAAAATGTTTGCATGCAAACCAGTCGGCTCAGTGAACAAACCAACAACTCCAGTCTATTGATAAAATACATTTGCTGTCATTCACTTGGGATTTGATGTAGTTTCATTCCAAAACATTCTTTGGCTTTGAAGATTCTGATTGCCAGTAAAGGACAAAGCAATATGTCGATGTTGATTCTTCTAGATATTACTGCCTCTGTGTCACTGCAAAGCTATTTCCACTTTGCAGTGGTGCAGAAGTGAGTTTATAACACTGATCTCAAGAACCAATTTAAATCCAGAACACAGCAGTGCAAGATCCCTTGGGAGTGCAGTCTCCAGTCTGTGCTCTCAAAATATTTTAAGTTTTCTGCCTGGAGATTGGAGCTTGGCACATTACACATGTAAACTGTATAAATCAATTCTTGACAGTTGCAAATTGAGTCTGTAGCTACCGATCTTGAGCAAATAGCATGGTATGAAGACAGCCTAAAACAACAATCTATCAAAGTACTGGTGAAACCAAACAAAAAATTAGCAAATTTTCACTAGTTTTAAGAATAGGTCACATGAATATAAATGCCTTGCACTCTTCATGCAGAGTACAAATGTAACTGCATCCATATCATGACTATGCAGAATGGTAAGCACAGTGTTGGATCCAGGAGTGTATGGAGGCGTGAATGCAAAAGAGACAGTCAACAACAGCAATTATGTCTTTTCAATAATCCCATGATCATAAAAGGGCCTTTTAGAACCAATAAATAAGGAAAAGAAGCACAATATTTCTTTCAGGACAAGAAGCATACTGGATAATCAGAATACCTCATTAACTATTCCTACCTTTCTTACAAAGCATCGAGGGACTGGGAGTATGCAATGAATAGGTATTATGTAATAGAAAGGATTATCTAACTGTGTATTGTTGGCTATCAAAAAATAAATAACAATATCAGAAGCACCTTGTTTAATAAATGAAGAGCTCCTTTTTTGCTCAATAGTAATTAAGCTGTGAAATTATAACCAGTATTCTACAGTTAAGGACTAAAATTCTGTCACCTTAGACAGATAAAAAAGTAGTTGTTGTCTAATGTGGAACCTCTGAGGCAGGAGCCATTGATATCCCTCGTACATCCCCTTTTTAACCATTACAATTTAACTAAGTGTGGCAAGCACAAAAAACAGCAACCCACAAATGGAAAGGCACTGTTTTGACATCTGATAAGGAAGATATATTACTTTTGTGGTACCACTATGAGCTGGACCCAAAAAATGTGCTTGGGCATCCCTGCATGTTCTCTGACCAGGGATTTGGACTTTTAAAGACCAGATTCCCAAATGTAGCAGCAACCTATTTTCCTTCAAGCCTCAAGGAATGGGGGCAGCAATTGTTATTTTCTAAGACGGTTTTAAACAATTGCTGTGGAAGAACTGGGGCTGCAGTCAGGCCCTGAAGATAAATTCCATCCTTTTTCATCAGATGAAGTGAGCGCACCATTGTCACTGTAAATGTTATGGATGCTAAACAATAATTTATAAATGGCTAACCCTGTAAAATGCAATAATCATGGGTGCACCATTAAATTGGGTTTAGTTTCTACCCTACCCCAAATCCCCTTCTAAAACTCCTTCATAGAATTCAAACACAATACATTTTAAATCCCTTTGCACCCAGTTATACTTACATTTCCTGCAGTATTTCGGGCAAATTGCCTTGTTAGCTTGATTATTGCTGTGTTGTTACTTTATTGTACAGTGAAGTTTGTTGAAAAGCTCCTCGAAATATTCCCAAATTTGATATGTGTTTTTGTTGTACACATCTGCCCTGGCCACTTTCTTTAGTTTCTGACTAATTGGTTGGCAACGGGAATAATTGCAGCAGCTGAGAAAATTCAGGTCAATCATGTTCAGACTTTTATTTCTGACTTTGTTTTCCAGCTTTTTTGCGAAAAAGCTACTGAGTAGCTAAGTGTTCCAACAACCATTCAGATGAGCACAGTAAAGATTCAGAGGCAAAGAGTTTTCATTGCTCTGCTTTTTTGTTTTGGTTACCAAACACTTCTCTTCTATAACTGCCACAGCCTGGATTGGTATCAATGTGAATCAGTCTTGCATGCCCAGCTAACTCCTTGAATTTTTTAAGCCATTTTATTTGAAAACATCACAGGATTTACATTAACAAGTGAGCAACACAATTAAAATTTACTCAGCGCCAATTTCTTTCTTGTACAATGTCAAACGTCTCTTTTCGTGTTCTTTCTTACGTGTTCCCGTGGTAAATTTTAGTGTAACATTGACAGGGTTGGTTTGCAATTCATTGTGGGATTTATTTTGTATTCTAAAAGCTTAGTTCCGAGTGGAATAACAGCTCAAATCAGTTTTAAAAAGCCAAGGTAATGTGTTCAAGTCAATTACTCCTGTCAAGTACTCCAATTGTAGCGGAACACCCTTCAAATTTGAAATAAAAGTTATTCTGGAGAAACTTGGCAAGCACAGCCTAACAAAGATGCATTGGACCTAGATGTCTAACCCCAACAGATGTTGTGTAGATAGCAATTATCACATGCTAACATCATAGCCACAGCTCAGCATCACAAATATTTACTATAAAACACTATATAACTGTGTAACTGGTGCAAGCTAAACACTTTCAACTGGTTCATGCATTTCAGGTAATTTAACATTTGAATGTTCTGAATTCACAATCCGTCAATTTAAGCTCTTGCACTGAAATCTACCAGCCAGGTACCTCCAGCACTGACTCCAGTCAAAGTGAGGTACAGAGTAATCAATTTAAAGTATAGCAACAGGCAGCGCCTACATCCTGCACATTTCAGAAGAGAGAAGCCTCAAAAGATAACACAATTTGAATGCTTTAAGAAGAACCACAGTGATATCTATGCTTACCCACCACAAACAGTGGTGTAGTATTTTCTGATTATAGTTCAATTTTCAATGATCTTGTAAAATTAAAACAAAGCAAAATAACTGATTATAAATCTCAGTATGCTCCTGTGCCTCAAGTAAATGTAGGTAACACTGTTGCATTTTGAGCCAACCTCTCCACAAGCTAAACTCACCAAAGGCAGCTTCCATCTGCTCCTCCTTCTCCCAAATGAATATTACTTATATAGAGGTGGCATGGAGCTTTACCACTAGGGAAAGTGGTGTACAGGAGATACTATGGATATTTGTCCAATATTTGCTGAAACAAAAATGATATTGCCTCCGAGATAATGGGAACTGCAGATGCTGGACATTCCAAGATAATAAAATGTGAGGCTGGACGAACACAGCAGGCCAAGCAGCATCTCAGGAGCACAAAAGCTGACGTTTCGGGCCTAGACCCTTCATCAGAGAGGGGGATGGGGGGAGGGAACTGGAATAAATAGGGAGAGAGGGGGAGGCGGACCGAAGATGGAGAGTAAAGAAGATAGGTGGAGAGAGTGTAGGTGGGGAGGTAGGGAGGGGATAGGTCAGTCCAGGGAAGACGGACAGGTCAAGGAGGTGGGATGAGGTTAGTAGGTAGTGGGGGGTGCGGCTAGGGGTGGGAGGAAGGGATGGGTGAGAGGAAGAACCGGTTAGGGAGGCAGAGACAGGTTGGACTGGTTTTGGGATGCAGTGGGTGGGGGGGAAGAGCTGGGCTGGTTGTGTGGTGCAGTGGGGGGAGGGGATGAACTGGGCTGGTTTAGGGATGCAGTGGGGGAAGGGGAGATTTTGAAACTGGTGAAGTCCACATTGATACCATATGGCTGCAGGGTTCCCAGGCGGAATATGAGTTGCTGTTCCTGCAACCTTCGGGTGGCATCATTGTGGCAGTGCAGGAGGCCCATGATGGACATGTCATCAAGAGAATGGGAGGGGGAGTGGAAATGGTTTGCGACTGGGAGGTGCAGTTGTTTTTTGCGAACTGAGCGGAGGTGTTCTGCAAAGCGGTCCCCAAGCCTCCGCTTGGTTTCCCCAATGTAGAGGAAGCCGCACCGGGTACAGTGGATGCAGTATACCACATTGGCAGATGTGCAGGTGAACCTCTGCTTGATGTGGAATGTCATCTTGGGGCCTGGGATGGGGGTGAGGGAGGAGGTGTGGGGACAAGTGTAGCATTTCCTGCGGTTGCAGGGGAAGGTGCCGGGTGTGGTGGGGTTGGAGGGCAGTGTGGAGCGAACAAGGGAGTCACGGAGAGAGTGGTCTCTCCGGAAAGCAGACAGGGGAGGGGATGGAAAAATGTCTTGGGTGGTGGGGTCGGATTGTAAATGGCGGAAGTGTCGGAGGATAATGCGTTGTATCCGGAGGTTGGTAGGGTGGTGTGTGAGAACGAGGGGGATCCTCTTGGGGCGGTTGTGGCGGGGGCGGGGTGTGAGGGATGTGTCGCGGGAAATGCGGGAGACGCGGTCAAGGGCGTTCTCGATCACTGTGGGGGGAAAGTTGCGGTCCTTAAAGAACTTGGACATCTGGGATGTGCGGGAGTGGAATGTCTTGTCGTGGGAGCAGATGCGGCGGAGGCGGAGGAATTGGGAATAGGGAATGGAATTTTTGCAGGAGGGTGGGTGGGAGGAGGTGTATTCTAGGTAGCTGTGGGAGTCGGTGGGCTTGAAATGGACATCAGTTACAAGCTGGTTGCCTGAGATGGAGACTGAGAGGTCCAGGAAGGTGAGGGATGTGCTGGAGATGGCCCAGGTGAACTGAAGGTTGGGGTGGAAGGTGTTGGTGAAGTGGATGAAGGGTTCGAGCTCCTCTGGGGAGCAAGAGGCGGCGCCGATACAGTCATCAATGTACCGGAGGAAGAGGTGGGGTTTGGGGCCTGTGTAGGTGCGGAAGAGGGACTGTTCCACGTAACCTACAAAGAGGCAGGCATAGCTGGGGCCCATGCGGGTGCCCATGGCCACCCCCTTAGTCTGTAGGAAGTGGGAGGAGTCAAAAGAGAAGTTGTTGAGTGTGAGGACGAGTTCAGCTAGGCGGATGAGAGTGTCGGTGGAGGGGGACTGGTCGGGCCTGCGGGACAGGAAGAAGCGGAGGGCCTTGAGGCCATCTCCATGCGGAATGCAGGTGTACAGGGACTGGACGTCCATGGTGAATATGAGGTGTTGGGGGCCAGGGAATTGGAAGTCCTGGAGGAGGTGGAGGGCGTGGGTGGTGTCACGGACGTAGGTGGGGAGTTCCTGGACCAAAGGGGAGAAAATGGAGTCCAGATAGGTGGAGATGAGTTCGGTGGGGCAGGAGCAGGCTGAGACGATGGGTCGACCAGGGCAGGCAGGTTTGTGGATTTTGGGAAGGAGATAGAAACGGGCCGTGCGGGGTTGGGGAACAATGAGGTTGGAGGCTGTGGGTGGGAGGTCCCCTGAGGTGATGAGGTCGTGAATGGTGTTGGAGATGATGGTTTGGTGCTCGGGTGTGGGGTCATGATCGAGGAGGCGGTAGGAGGTGGTGTCGGAGAGTTGGCGTCTGGCCTCGGCGATGTAGAGGTCAGTGCGCCATACTACCACTGCGCCACCCTTGTCTGCGGGTTTGATGGTGAGGTTGGGGTTGGAGCGGAGGGAGCGGAGGGCTGCCCGTTCTGCGGGGGAGAGGTTGGAGTGGGTGAGAGGGGTGAAGAGGTTGAGGCGGTTGATGTCTCGACGGCAGTTGGAGATGAAGAGGTCGAGGGAGGGTAGGAGGCCTGGGGGTGGTGTCCAGGAGGAGGACTTGTGTTGGAAGCGGGTGAAGGGGTCAGTGGAAGGAGGGTTAGGTTCCCGGTTGAAGAAGTAGGCATGGAGGCGAAGACGGCGGAAAAACTGCTCTATGTCCGACCGTGACTGGTATTCGTTGATGTGTGGTTGTAGGGGGACAAAGGTGAGCCCCTTGCTAAGGACTGACCGTTCGTCCTCAGTCAGTGGGAGGTCTGGGGGGATGGTGAAGATGCGGCAGGGCTCAGTGTGGCTGTCTCCTCTGGGGTTGCAGGCTGTGGAGGTTGTGGGCGGAGCGATGAGGTCGTCGGCCGTGGGCGGGGTTCCGTCGGCCGTGGGCGGGGTTCCGTCGGCCGTGGGCGGGGTTCCGTCGGCTTAATTGTATCAGCGTAAGTGGAATAATCTAGCCAACTGAAATCCATCCTAGAATTCAAAATTTTGCTCCGAGGTGTTAAGATCAAATGGCATTCTGATCATAAGACTTCGAAAAAACCTTTGCATTTATCTCCTAAACGCTGGGTCCCTTACAGTTGAATATTATTGGTAGAGGCTATGCTACAGGTTCCAAGAATGAGAAAGCCGCTAAAATTTGAGGAAAATTCACAGTTAAAGGAACTGGAAGAGGAGGCCAGGAAATTCAGAAATAGGTGATAAGGAGAAGGGATAACTGAAGAGCAAACCCTGGCATTTCAGACACATTTCAGGGACCCTAGAGGCAGTTGGTTTGCCAGGACAAAATAGGGGTAAACATCATGATTTCTTCTTGCTACTTTTTACATTTACATTATGGACAATTCCAAGCATTTTTCACAGAAACAGGAAAGTCCAATGCAAAAGCTAACACTTGCATCTGAGACTCAGCTGAAGAATCTGATAGCTAATCCATACATAGCAGCCTTCTCTTGCTTTTGCCTCTGATTATAACAACATTGTTTTAGCCAGACCTGGTTATACAATCCCAGAGCATGAAAGCGAATTAATCCTGTGAAGCAGACCAAAAATTCTGACTCCAGGAGACAGTAAAATTCCAGACAGCTAAGTCAATCCTGCCTTTGGATCATTTTACCAGCAATCGGCCTGCTCAGTAACGTCTTGGCCAAATGACAACGGACAATTCAAGCAAAGGATCAATTATGAGCCATGTTCAAGGCCTTCAGCCCCTTGCCAGTAGCAGAGTGACCCTTGCATCATGGGAAGGGCACCTGTTTCATAGACTTCCCAAAAGCTTCCCTATTTCAACCAGAATCCTAGCTCCATGATGGTAAAATTGGAGGTGTAGTGGACAGCAAAGTAAGTTGCCTCAGAGCACAACTGGATCTTGATTGGCTGCACCAATGGGCCAAGGAGTGGCAGATGGAGTTTAAATTAGATAACTGTGAAGTGCTGCATTTTGGAAATACAAATCAGGGCAGGACTTATATGCTTAATGGTAAGGCCCTCAGGAGTGTTGCTGAACAAGGACTCCTTGGAGTACAGGTTCATAGTTCTTCGAAAGTGGAGTCACGGGTAGATAGGATAGTGAAGAAATCGTATGGGATGCTTACCTTTATTGGTCAGTGCATTGAGTATAGGAGCTGGGGTCATATTGTGGCTGTATGGGACATTGATTCAGCCACTTTTAGAGTATTGCATGCAATTCCAGTCTCCTTCCCATCAGAAGGATGTTGTGAAACTAGAAATGGTTCAGAAAAGATTTATGAGGACGTTGACAGGGTTGGAGTGTTTGAGCTATAAGGAGACGTTGAACAAATTGGGTCCATTTTCCTTGGAGTGGAGGCTGAGAGGTGACATTATAGACCTTTATAAAATCATGGGGGGCATGGATAGGGTAAATGAGGAAGGTTGTTTCCCCAGTGGGGGAGTCCAAAACTAGAGGGCATAGGTTTAAGATGAGGGGCAAATTTTTCATGCAGAGAGTGGTGCGTGTATGGAATGAGCTGCCAGAGGAAGAGGTGGAGGCTGGTACAATTACAACATTTAAAGGCATCTGGATGTCTATGTGAATAGGAAGGGTTTAGAGGGATATAGGCTAAATGCTGGCAAATGGGAAGAGATTTATATAGGTTAGCTAATCAGCATGGATGAGTTGGACAAAAGCGTCTGTTTCCGTGCTGTATATTTCCATGACTCTATGACTCTATAACCCAAGGAAGGAGATTCACAGAGGCAAAGGCTGCCTCCCACAACCCTGATGCAGCCATTGAAGGGGCTTCCCTTCAGTTGGGGTCTGCTATCCTGTGCCACGACGAGAAAATTATTTTAAGTACCCTATAAGGAAACATTGTAATGATGAGGTCCTCTTGCTCTCCTTGCAGCCTCACAGCCATCTCTCCCAGTGGGACTATTAAGAATACAGAGCTACCAGCCTTCTGATTGGGTCCATTGTCACAATCCCACTTGCTGAGCATGTGGGCCTTAGATCCGCATTTGGTCCCACTGTGAGTAAAAACTTTGGCTTAGATTTCCCAAATTTCCCCATTTTGGAACCCCCAAGCATTTTTCAGTACTCCCACACAAGCACATGATGGTCACAGCAATCTATGGGTGATATCTTTAAGTATGGCTGCATTATGGTGTCAATTTTAAATTGGCAATTTCCCAAGCCACTGGAGGCAGTGCTCAAGGGAGGAATCCTCAATTCTTGGAACTTACTAGTCATTCCAGGGAAATTTTGACATGACAACATCCACCCTTTGTTCATGATGCATTCTCTAGCCCTCATGGGCTATATCACACTAGACAGGCTCATGATTTATTCTGATAGCTCAATGTCAAAGACTTTGGTTCAACCTATAATATCTCTAATATATTGCTTGCATCATTGAAATTAAAAACCATGTAACTTAAATGCAAACATTTTTCCCACAATACAGAAAAATCAAAAAGATGCTAAATATATTCAGAAAAGTAAGCTGATTCAGTGGTTTTGAAGATCTGAGATAAATATTAAATATCAGCTCTATATATTATTTATGCTAAAGTTATTGTACTTTGCTGGTCTGGGACTACATGCACAAAGCTGTATTCTCCTGGCATCCTTTTCAAGGGTTTGAAGAGTAAATATAATGTTACTGGCTTTCTGATAACATTAGAAAGGATCAGAAGTCTACAATGTGAAATGGAACATTATTCACATGGAACTGAATATTACTGAAAATCAGTTAAGTGTCATCTTTGTCTATCAGGGAAAGCACCACCATCTTCTCTCTGTTACATCATACACACTCAACCTCTGCTATTACACACACCTCTGACTATTACTTGCAACATCTTCCCTCAAGTCGCTCTCAACACCCACCCCCCATGTCCTCAGCCCTGCCTACCCACTCCTTAGAACACCTCTCCACATTCCCCCATCTTCACCCTCCAGAAACGAATGGCCACTTGATCATCCAATCAAAACTCCGAGGTCAACTAGCAACATTGTAGAATAGACTCACCTCCAACCCAGCTGCAAACCTAGATATAGATTGCACCTCGACATAGTGGGAGAGAAAAAAAGAAGGCCCAAGAGCACATGAGTAGCTTAGGAGAGCCTTCATTTTAAATATTTTATGACATTTGTTTAAATGCTGAATTCTCAACATCAGCTGAGTGAGCAAATGTCTGTCGAGCCACAACACAACACTGCAGGTACAAAACGGAAACCAAAAGAACTGCAGATATTGCAAATCAGAAACAAAAACAGAAGCTGCCGGAGAAGATCAGCAGGCCTGGCAGCGTCTGTGCTAACATTTTGGGTACGGAGACTGTTCTTCAGAACTGAAGGCACAAAACCTTAGTCATCTTTAGTGCTACATGAAGTTCGACGGCCCAGTCTGTGCATTGAGCAGTTCCTACATTATGCACAGATGACAGGATTTTGGAAGGTGATTGCTGTTTTGGCAATTAAACTGAATCTTTCCAGACTATTAATGGTATTGCTTGCTGATGCTGCATGATGCAGTCAAGAGTGCTCAGAGGGAGGCTTTGGACTCGACACAGGAGCTCAATGCCTCAGGTTCACAGAGCATGTGATGTTTATCGGTGTGTTTTAGCTTTAGTGTATGAGCGTCTATGTAATGCTCTCGCTTTTTCAAGGGCCACACATCACTCAAAAAAGAAGTGCCCTCCCTCACAAAACACTTAGCCTGCACACTCCTTTCTGCCCGCAGAATTAGTTGCTGCCTGCCTGATTTATATTGCGACAAGAGAAGCTCATAGACAGCTGGAAATCTGCGCCAAAGTCTCTTAGATGAGCACTTAGATCATACACTTTGTAGCAGCCTGTGACAGCTCAAGTGAAGTAAAAATCATTAAGGAGAGAGTCCAGAAATACAGGTGCAACAACCGAAATAAACAGAGCATCAAATTGGCCAAAAAGCAAATTATGCTCGGAATGCCTAAACAAAGACAGACATAAGAAGCATTTCTGCGTAGAGACAAGTCATTGCAAGCTCCAAACCCAGATAACTGAAACCAGAGAGGCACCAGAATGCATTAGGAATGTAAAAGGGCATTTCAACCCTCCCTGACAAACAGACAATATTAGGCACATGGGGCAGACATGCCTCAGTCAGACAAAAGAGCAGGTGTATGCTCTGGGTTGAAACCAGACTTCCAGGCCCCAGAGACACATCAAAAGGGTCACTGTCAAGCAAACCATCGAGGGCCTTTAGCAGCATTTCACGGTGACAATGCCAGTTAATTTGAAACTTTTGATTGGTCGAGTCCTTGGAAAGTTCCAGAAGGTAACCAGAATAAGAACCCAGCCTGGCAGGCGTTTGGTTCCTCCACTCTCCAGCCTACCTAGAGGTTCATCAGGACACAGCAGTGACCAGAACAGCTCACCCTCCGACCAGAGGGAGAATCAACCCATGAAGAGAGGAACAGACTGAACAATTCGACAGACCAGCAAAAGTTACGAGTATCTGGGAAGTATTTTAAGTTTCTAAAGAAACAGACAGTTAGATATAGCAAACAAACAAAGCCATCCCTCTACTTAAATCTTCATCACCCAATTTTTACAAGTTCCACTAGCACCCAACCCATCTCAGCCTTTCAAGTCAACATGCCAGATATGGTAGTGCACTGACCCCACATGGAAGCTGGGGAGCTACTGACTGATGGCCACAACTCTTTTGCATTACTCCTTTCCTTTCGATGCTCTATTGTCTCCCCCTTTTATTCTGAGTTGCCCTAATCACAACTGTCACCCCTCCCTTCATTCCAGCATGCTGTATCCAACTCCCACAATTAATGTCCCAAGCTTCCATCCCAGGACAGTTAGCTCTGATATCTGCCCTGGGCTTTTAGTGGATGAATACCCAGGAAAGCCCATGGTCCACCCATTTAAGGGACTTGGTCAGATAGCCTCAAAGGACGCGTGACCAGATTCCTAACTGATCTCAGTATAACTCACTGACAGACATCCTATAATGCCCCAGACTGGTTACACTAGATCTGACTGTGGCCTGGTACCCAGACTGTGGAGACCCTCTAACACTGACTGCCACTCGTGGCAGACTAACCATGCCTTAGACCCTGCACTGACACTTGAAATTGCCTCGAATTATTGTGCCAGGAGCCCTTGACTGAAGGATGTCTTCCCTTGACTTTGAGGTGTGGCCATTTGGTTGATGCACATGCAATGTGTCTGGCACACAGGCTGCTGGCACAAACTGCAGATAGGAGATCACATTGACATACAGCAGCATATCTACCCCCTTGATTGACTCACAAGCTTAACAAGATGCTTGGCTTCATGTCTGCACTTAAAGGTAAGTCAAGGTTAAAGAACTATGAGACTTTAAGTTCTGGTTGAGGAGTTAAAGTGCAAAAAGGCAAAGCAGGGATGTTGTGAGCAAAGTAGACGAAAAGTAATTGAGCATCAGGAAAGAAAGCAAGGACCTCCCAAGAATCAAACCACTCGAATTCATGTGATAGCTGCCTGTCTCTACGTGTAAAGACTTCGGCAACAGCATTGCACTGAAAGGTGTCAGTGCACTCCAAAGTGCATTCCTGAAATGTAGTACAGTGCTGTAAGCAGATCAGGGATAGGCTATGATGATGCAGTGAGACTGGTACATGTCAGATGCTAGAGTCGGTTGATAGGGTTGCAATTACAGCCCAGGGATTCAGCCCTAAGGTATTGGTGCCTGGCTCCCAAGATGGAGGACCAGTGGACCAAGTAGTAAGCTGGAATTGCCAGATAACCACCCTGATTTTCTTGTTGGGAATTGTCACAATCTAGCCTCTATCCCGTGGGTGGCAGAATAGAAAATTGCTTATTTAACAAGGCATTTTTAGACAACAGAGATGTTGATGTATGCAAAAGACCTTTTTCTACTCAGCTGCAGGAATCACAGCTCGCTGGCCAATTTTTGCAATTTTTCCAAAATTCCTTGCTAAGATCCTAATTCAGTGACTGAGAAGATTCTGTCCAGTATATAGATTGCCCTCAACTTGTGAACTGTTTGAAGAGGGGGAAATTTGCTGAAAAAGCCTTGTTACAATGGAACAGTCAAATGTATATGACATTTTGATATTCAAACTAAGATAAATAAAGCTTTAGAAACTTCTCTTCACTGTTGGTTACCACAACAGGAGAAAAGAAGCTGCACTTACACATTTTGGGACTTCAGCAGTTGCCGAAGTAAATGACAATAAATGTTATGATAATAAAATATAGTCACTGTTGTAGTGTAGAGAATACAGCAGTCAGCTGATGCACAGCAAGGCCTTTCCAAGAGGAATGTAATAAACGATTCACCAAGGTCGAAGTAGATCATTTAAAGTGTAAATATTGGCCAAGACCCTGGGGAAAAAATGTGACTTTATCCTTGCTTTTGGGATTTCTGCATCCATCATGACAATCGATGTTGAATGAATTATCTAAAGGACACTTGTTCTGGTTGGGTGTCACTCCCTCTGTACAGCACTGAAGTGTTCTTCAAGATTTGATTAATTTTATTGTCTTGTATCGAAATACAGTGAAAACCTTGTTTATGAGTGGTACAGGCAAATTTCAGCAAGCAAAGGCTTACATGGTTCAGACTCTGAATTAGGGCTTGAATGCACTAACCATCTAGCACAGAAGCAAGAATACCACCAACGAGCAAGGACTAAAGGTAGAGCGTAAACATAAACATAGCTCAGGAACTATTTTTATCCCATTACTGTTTCCTTCAGAACTAGTTGTGAACAGAATCCTCCTACCCCTAGTTGAGATGGTCAGTTTTTGTTTGGAATTCAAGACAAGTACTTGCATGATTCTGGCATGTTGACTCTCCGCAGCAATTATTTGCTCCTTCAAAATTAACACAAATACATCATAAATCTCTTCTCCTTGTGCATTTAAAGAACTAAAGATATAGTCGAGAGATAGTAGGAACCGCAGATGCTGGAGAATCTGAGATAACAAGGTGTAGAGCTGGATGAACACAGCAGGCCAAAAAGCATCAGAGAGGCAGGAAACCCGACGTTTTGGGCCTAGACCCTTCTTCAGAAAAGATATAGTCTATTTGTCTCAAAGAATGGACAGATTTCCAGCCCTTTAACTTGAGAAGTTAAATGTGCCATACAAATCCCAGAACGCCCAAGATATATTGTTGATGTTGAATGTGTTAGTTTTTCACCTCAGTGTAAATTTCTAAAATAATAGCTATTTACAATGTCAATTTATTTCCGATCCATCCTTCCAATCAATTCCACTTGAATTTCTTAACTACCTTTTTGTAGGATTTGATTGAATTTAATTGTCATAAACTCTGAACAAAGTTCTCATTTTTAAAGGAATAGTAAGTACAAATTGTACCTTGCAACAACATTAGATACAGGACTGAAACAGTTCAAGACAGGACCTCACTACTGTCCTCTCAAGGGCGATTAGAAATGAGCAATAAATACTGACCTTAACCAGCACCGTGACCAGATCCCTGGCACATGCGACTTCAATTCATCACTGTTCCAAACAGCATACCTCAAACCATTAAGTTCCTAGGTGAGGAGGAATGAAATGTCTCTCCTTTATTCACACAACCTCTCAGCTGGGTGCAACAAGATTAATTTAGAAAGGGATTCCATCTCTTCTGGATACATTTTGCCTAGGCTCAAATGCATTGTTAATTTAAAAAGAGGTAAATTAACCAAGCATTCCTGAGTTAATAAAGTGTGAGTTTATTTCTTAATAAAACCCCAGAAGAATTAGTAACACAAATGCATTTACACACAGATTAGAAACAAGAAATGAACACAAAGTTTAAAATAAAAGCTAGTCTTTTGCTTTTGCAGGGAGCAGATAGTTGAAACTCCACTGCAATGGCTGCAAGGTTAAAAGTCAATTGGTTAAAGTTCCATCATTCTGATTCCTCTTGATCATGCTTAAATTTCAGCATTCAGAATAAAAGCAAGTCCTGTTGTTTTCTGTTTTCCTTTTATTCAGCTTGCATCAGTCTGTCGTCTTTACCTGCAGAGGGATAACTTGGGCAGAGTTCTTTGACTGCGAACTTCACAGCATGCCAGCATTTGAACTCAGGTTGGACGTACGAACATACGTACCGCCCCAGTAGTATACACCTGTAGAGTTAAATGGCTTTTTAAACCCTCATTCTTGTGCATTCTTCAAAAAGGGAAAAACACAAAGTATCTGCAGTGTGGGACATAATCTGGAGGGAGTGACTTGCTGTTGAGCAGTATGCCACAGACATTTATAACCTTTGAACTGTGGCCTCATAACTATATCTTTCCTCAAACTCCCCCACCTCCCTTTTGGAGGTTGTTTGAGGTTCCCTTTGCATCATATGTGCCACACTCTCCCCAGATAGCCCCTTAATTTACATCTATAGCCAACTTTGGTCACACCAGACTGTTTTAAAAAACATATTTTGTAATTAAAGGCTTAAAGCAATTGTAGTATTTCAGGTTTGTGAACCATTGCTGTACCATCAGTGATGCACTACTTCCAAAACAAGAGAGACACAGTGCTATCTGGCATAGAACTTAGGTTAAATGACATGTGGGGGTACTGCATGCATTGCTATTTTGCAAAAATGATGTTGAAGCATTGGAGAAAGTACAGAAATGATATTCAACATGTTACCAATATTGAGAAGTTGCCAACATAAAGATTCAATAGGCAAGAGACTTTGAGAAAAGAGAAGATGAATGATTAATGAACAGAAGATTTAAAAATTCTGGAAAAGGTTCAAGAGAGAGAGAAGGAAAGAAACCATGTCCGCTAGTTTGTTAGCTCAGAACATGGCAGTATATGAAAAAATTGTTGCTAAAAAAAACATAAAGAACTTAAGAGGGCTTTATTTAAGAGTGTGGTGAAAGCATGAAACTGACTGCCCACAATTGTTGAAGTCGACAGCATTGATATGTTTAAAGGTAAACTTGATGCACATGAAGGAAAAGTGAATCGAGGGGCACAAGAACAGATGGGAAGAGGTTGTTATAGCAGCAGGATACTCACCTGGCTTAGCAGTATAAACGTAGTTGACACAATGGCCGGTTTGTGTTGTACATCCAATACAAATACATTATTGAAATGTCTTGCATAATCAGTGCTGGTGTAATGACTTCTGTGTTCCTAATTATTTGTATGTTTGCTTTGTGAAAAATTGGCATTTTAGTTCTGTTGAATCGACAGTCTCCCTTTGGTTTCCAAGAACTCAAAACAGCAAATTACTGATTTGCTATTTGAGTTTTAGAAACATTTCTCCATTTTATAAATCTCTGGACCCATATGTAATAAAAGCAATTCCATCTTCAGGGAATGTGAAAAAATAAATGTTTGATTGTACTGTCAATAGCTTCATAAAAGTGTTGGGTAGCCTTTTTATCATTCACTGAAAGTCAATATATATGAAGCTTCATAACTCTACTGGGAGTCTGATTCTTCTACCTTGGTGTTAAGATCTGAATCTCTTTGAGCATATGCCCTTTCAAGTAAAATTAATCAATCTCTTTATCACATCAGCAACATCTGAAGCTGCAATCATTATCACACTGCTGAGAACAAAATGAAAGTGCTGATCACAGAGGGAGTCTGGTTTTAAGATGTGCACAAGCAAAGTTTCATTACATTCTAATTTCAACAACAATTCCATACAACCAGGCATCTAGCTTTGTAATGCTTTGAAACTGGAATTAGTTATTTGAAAGGTCTATCAATTTACTTTGATGCCACAGATAAACAACAAGCCAAAACATTAATAATATACAAGAAAAGCAGAGAATCATCCAATATATCAGCTTTATAAGCTGACGTTGTCACACTCATTCTTGAATACAATTTCAACATCAAAACAAGTTATAGCTGATACTTGTGGAAACGTACACACTTTGCTGCAAATCTCCTCATGAGAGAAGAAGAGTGCAACAAAGAAAAGCTGTTCAGAAATATTTCATGGCAAATAATTAAACTATAATGTGAAAAAAATGTGAAGGATTGATTTACCACGTTTGATAAACTTTTGGTGTTAAGTTCCCTTGAGAAACAAGGAATCCTATTGATCCAATTACATTCATAATAAAAGCAAGCTTTCACAGCAAAACAGGAAATTCAAACTCTACTACGCCTCAACACATGCTCGTTAATGTATAATCCTTCAGCCTTCATAATTCTACAGAAAACCCATGATACTTTACATTAATCATTCACTTTCACAAGATTCCACAAACAATCTTTTTCTATCTATTTCATTGTATTGATCATTTTATGTAATTACATTCTCAGGTTTTAATAATGTGGCCTTACACAATAGTAAGTTTCTTTGTAAGGTAATGGATCTCCAACATCATTAGTGGTGATAAAATCAGTTTGCATATCGATCAGTATGTCAAATTGGAAAGTAATTGAATTTTAACTAACATATTTAGATCAAATATAGTCCCTCAGCAGATTGTGGAAATACAGAAAGGAAGCTCACAGGGCTCTTGTGGTGCTGTAACAACATTCCTTTCTCTGGATCAGAAGACAAAAGTTAAATTCTCACTTGCTCCAGAGGCACATCATTGCATATCTGAACAGGTTAATTAAGAAATGCCTCGGAAGGACGTTCAATTCTTTTTACCCATAGAAGTTTAGTACTTGTATCTGAGATCAATTTTTAAGTAGATTTCTCTTGTAATAAAATTAAACATTTTTTTAAAAATAGCATAGAACTGACAGGGTCTAACAATGTCTCTTTCAGATGGATGAAACCCATTTTTTTTAAAGGCAATTAACCGGCTAAGAGATTCTGAGGGCACAGAGTTTTCAACAGTAAACTTTCAATGTGTAATTTCTTAATTTATCTTTTATGGTAATTATTTTAGCAGTACAACACTGGAAAGGAATTGCATTTTTAATTTGGCTTCTGTAACAAAACTCATTTATCATTTCATCTTTGCCGTTCGGTGACATTTTGAGTTTTCTGTATTCCTCCCAAAGATTTCTTTCCCATTGCAGTTACACAGTTTCCAGCTTTTCATATTTTGACGTTTTTCATATTTTGTTTATCTTTTTACTGTCACCCACCTTTAAATCAGTGCTTATTCCCCCTTTCTTTCTACTTAATCTGTGTTTAAATATGTCCCACTGATTTACAACTGTGATTCTAACCCTCAGCCCTCAACTATCTCTAATCAATTTGCTTTAAAATTTTTCTTTCACTGATTCTAAAATATTCTCAACAGGAAATGTCAATATTATTCACTCTCAAACTAAGCTTTACCAAAATCACCAATTTCTACCTCCATAACACCATCTTTGTCTCAACTTGCATCTGTAGCACATCCTTTATTCTACTAATTTTAGCATCTGCTTCTAACCTATTTTTCCCAATCAACCTGCTCAGAGATGTCAAGTACACCTCTGGAGCAGGTGGGGCTTGAACATAGGCCTGCAGGTCCATGTACAGTGACATGGCCACTGCGTCACAAGAGGGCCCTAACCTCTGTTTCTATTTGCTTTACAATTCATGGCAGAATCATCAGCTCTCAACCCTATTCCAGAACGCCTTATCTCCTTTTCTTCATGAATATGTGTGTTATCTTAAAACATAAATTTCTTTTTCATCATCTTATCCCGCACTTTCAGTCATTTATCCTAGTTCTTTACAACTATTAGCTGTGAAATACCTTTGACTATTTTATACATTAAAATTACATATAGATAGTTATCCGTGTCAGTGGTCATTGATAAGAACCTGGATAAAAACAAGAAATAATTTTCACAACTTAAAAAGCAGGAATTTATCCTCAAGCAGATGCACAGGACATAAACTTAAATTACATACTATAATCTAATATCTCTCGAACAAGCAGACTTATCACCAGAAATCTCAAAATAGATATTTTCTAATTAACCTCTCTGTAGTTGTTACTAAACAACTCTAGAGCACATGTGTACTTGAAACTAAAACTCTCATCTGAGAGGTAGTGGATGTTAAGAAAACCCGAAATAGATTATTACATTCATCATTGATTGGTTGTTAGAAGACCAATCTCACTTGTTGTCATTCATTGTCAATTAACACTTGGAACTGCTGATAATTCTTTAGTTAATAAACTCATGACAAGGGTTTAAAAGTCTAACATGACTGACAAAGTCTTTTACATGGAAATATGTATTGCTTGTTCCGATTAATGTCAAAAAAATCTGCATTAATAAATACGCTGCAAAGTGTGGTGTCAACAAAATGCAGTTATTATCAGAAACAGTTGTGTTTATTTCAGTTGATTACAACATTTCATGAAAGAGGTAGCATGCAGGAGTCATAAGATCTTTAAAGCATACAGTATTATGAAGTATGCCCATGGTATAGTGAAAGGATCTTATTAGACTATATATTTGGGATAATATTTAAATTTTACCTGTTGTCCAAATGTACTGTGCTTCTTTAGGTGCCTCTGTATTAGCTTGTGTTTGTAGAAAAATGAAGATCCAAAACATTATGGATTTTCTCAAATTCTGCCGCATCCATCCCACCAGGCCAAATTCATCTCTCAAGCTCATAGTCTGGAGAATTTCGTCTTACCGCTTCAGTTTCTGGAGACCAAACAACATGCTTGATGATTCATATAATGCAACCTTTTACCTTGGTTTTCCAGTGCATTAATAAACATTCATTTTTGTTAATAAAAAGGAACTTAAAGAAAAGTCCATACAAGATGACATGAAGATCATCACTTGGCCCATCACAACTCATCCAGTCTTGAAAACTCTAATTCCCATCTCAAACAGATTCCAAGTTTCTTGTCTAAATTCTGCCACCTATATACAGAAGGGAGCAACCACGAAGATCGAATTAATATAATGATATAAGGAAAAAATTTGTAAGTTGGGCATCTTTTGTTGAGCAAGATAAAAGTGACATGTTTTTCTCCTTAGGGTTAAAAAGGGCTGTATATTATAGACCATGACTAGTTATTTCACATAGTCCAAAAGACCAGAAGAGGATGCCTGTGACTTGAATGGGGAAAGTACAAAACCTATTTATTTCAGTGAGTAAATAGTTAAACGACAGATCAGGATCCTACAGTAGATGATGGAAGCTATTATTATTGATTTAATTAACTAAGAATTTATATACATATGAGATCAAATTGTTGACACAGTTTATCAACACTTTGAAACAAGATGTGGATATTTAACAGAGATAATGGGAACTGTAGATGCTGGATAATCCAAGATAACAAAGTGTGAAGCTGGATGAACACAGCAGGCCAAGCAGCATATCAGGAGCACAAAAGCTGACGTTTCGGGCCTAGACCCTTCATCAGAGAAGGAGAGGGTTCTGAAATAAATAGGGAGAGGGGGGACGCAGACCGAAGATGGAGGGAAAAGAAGATAGGTGGAGAGGAGAGTATATGTGGGGAGGTAGGGAGGGGATAGGTCAGTCCAGGGAGGACGGACAGAGGAAGAAGGCGGGATGAGGTTAGTAGGTAGGAAATGGAGGTGTGGCTTGAGGTGGGAGGAAGGGATAGGTGAGAGGAAGAACAGGTTAGGGAGGTGGGGACAAGCTGGGTTGGTTTTGGGATGCGGGGGGGAGGGGAGGTTTTGAAGCTTGTGAAGTCCACATTGATACCATTGGGCTGCAGGGTTCCCAAGCGGAATATGAGTTGCTCTTCCTGCAACCTTTGGGTGGCATCATTGTGGCACTGCAGGAGGCCCATGATGGACATCTCATCTAAGGAATGGAAGGGGGAGATAAAATGGTTCGCGACTGGGAGGTGCAATTGTTTCTTGCAAGCCGTGTGGAGGTGTTCTGCAAAGCGGTCTCCAAGCCTCCGCTTGGTTTCCCCAATGTAGAGGAAGCCATGCTGGCTACAGTGGATACAGTATACCACATTGGCAGATGTGCTGGTGAACATATGCTTAATATGGAAAGTCATCTTGGGGCCTGGGATGGGGGTGAGGAGGGAGGTGTGGGGGCAAGTGTAGCACTTCCTGCAGTTGCAGGGTAAGGTGCCGGGTGTGATGGGGTTGGAGGGGAGTGTGGAGCGGAAAAGGGATCCTTGGAGAGAGTGGTCTCTCCGGACGGCAGACAAGGGTGGGGATGGAAAATGTCTTTGGTGGTGGGGTCAGATTGTAGATGGCAGACGTGTCGGAGGATGATGCATTGTTTCCGGAGGTTGGTGGGGTGGTATGTGAGGACGAGAGGGACCCTGTTAGGGCATTTGTAGCAGGGGCGGGGTGTGAGGGCTGTCTTGCAGGAAATGCGGGAGACCCCACTACACACCCCTCACACGCCACCCCCGTTACAACTGCCCTAACAGGATCCCTCTCGTCCTCACATACCACCCCACCGACCTCCGGATACAACGCATCATCCTCCGACACTTCCGCCATCTACAATCCGACCCCACCACCAAAGACATTTTTCCGTCCCCACCCTTGTCTGTCTTCCGGAGAGACCACTCTCTCCGTGACTCCCTTGTCCACTCCACATTCCACTCCAACCCCACCACACCCGGCACCTTCCCCTGCAACCATAGGAAGTGCTACACTTGCCCCCACACCTCCTCCCTCACCCCCATCCCAGGCCCCAAGATGACTTTCCATATTAAGCAGATGTTCACCAGCACATCTGCCAATGTGGTACACTGTATCCATTGCACCTGGTGTGGCTTCCTCTACATTGGGGAAACCAAGCAGAGGCTTGGGGACCGCTTTACAGAACACCTCCACTCGGTTCGCAATAAACAATTGCACCTCCCAGTCGCAAACCATTTCCACTCCCCCTCCCATTCTTTAGATGACATGTCCATCATGGGCCTCCTACAGTGCCACAATGATGCCACCCAAAAGTTCCAGTAGCAGCAATTCATATTCCGCTTGGGAACCCTGCAGCCCAATGGTATCAATGTGGACTTCACAAGCTTCAAAATCTCCCCTTCCCCCACCGCATCCCAGAACCAACCCAGCTTGTCCCCGCCTCCCTAACCTGTTCTTCCTCTCGCCTATCCCCTCCTCCCACCTCAAGCCGCACTTCCATTTCCTACTTACTAACCTCATCCCACCTCCTTGACCTGTCCATCCTCCCTGGACTGACCTATCCCGCCCCTACCTCCCCACCTATACTCTCCTCTCCACCTATCTTCTTTTCTCTCCATCCTCAGTCCACCTCCCCCTCTCTCCCTATTTATTCCAGAACCCTCCCCCCATCCCCCTCTCTGATGAAGGGTCTAGGCCCGAAACGTCAGCTTTTGTGCTCCTGAGATGCTGCTTGGCCTGCCGTGTTCATCCAGCTTCACACTTTGTTATCCAGGATATTTAAAATATGCGTTATTGTTGTGGGCATTTAATATGTGTGGGAGATGTATGTTTATTTTTTGGAGTTATGTTTCTCCAAACACGCCACTATTTACAGATCTTGCTTCAGCCTATTGTAGACTATATTTTACTGATTGATGGCTCTAATGAATCAATAATCCCTTAATCTTTATATCACTCAAGGTAGGAGACTGGATGCACCTTAGCCTCTTTTTGACCTGCAGCATTTTATATATTCTTACCAAATCAATGTCAATTAATCAGCATAAAACATTTATTTGCTTTTCACGTTTGGGTTCTAAAGCCCAACAGTGGAGATTCAGCTGGTTTAAATAGTGCGATCTTTCCTTGAAAGTTGGATGAAGCTGACACTGATCTATGATGCCTGAGGACATTGTCTACTGGCACTAGAAACTAGCACAAGATGTTATGATTTCTTGTACATTTCATCACGTTAAAGAGTTTGTAATTAACTGAAGAACAACTTAGAAGGAGTCAGTGATTTTATGGACTGATTGCTTATTACCTTGGTAAGTGTAATCAGGAAATGCCTCCACAGTGTGGGATGGAATTGATCCAAAGATATCTGTAACACCAAGTCCGGTGGCAAATTACTGATAAAAGTTTGAAACAGATGAGCAATGTTGAAACAGGACTTAATTCCAGAGTTTCAATGAAGAACAGGAAGCTCCATTGGATAACTGTAGCTTATTGTGGAAATTTAGAGGACAGTTTATCACAATCAAAGTGGTTCTTTGCTGCAGATGGGAATCTTGCTCAGTAACTGAATAGAAATGACTGCTTTAGATGATTATGTATCAAAACAAATTCTTGTAATATATTTCCAATTGCTGGGTGCATTGCATTGTTAATTGGCATTGCCACCAAACTTGGAAAAGCTATTCAAGGACAAGATGGGCCAAAGGCTCTTTCTGCAGTGTATCAATGCTATGGTCCTATGGTTCTATAAAATCTGTTTTGAAGTTGAAATATGGCATTGAGTGTATTGGATGATGTCCTATCTGGCTATGTCTGACATACGTCATCTCACAGAATCACGCACTTCCCAACTCATTATCTCAGCAAGAACAATGTTTGTTCAGGGTGTTCAGTAAATTGCACAGTGAGTGAGGCTGGAAATTCTCACCACTGGTGGGATTTTCTGAAGTCAAATGACCTGGCACCGCATTGAAAGGCCAGCAGGATACCACTTCAGATGTTGCAAGCCAGAAAATTCCCCTCAGTTCAGAAGTGCAAGATGGCACCAAGGTTTGCTGATTCTACCCGCTGATGGGTGATGAGACTGAAATAAGATCCATCTTCTTCCTGGGCAACCCCATATCTGGGGGCCATCCCACTAGACCTACCAAACTGGACAAGATCTAAGTGCCAACATCACGAGTTTCATTTCAGGATACTCTAGAGGTGACCTACCCTTCCAATGTTCCCTTGACATTGCCACCAGTAACTCAAGCCTGTATTTGTCAGCCAGCCTGGCCCTCTCAGCCAAAAGATTCGGAAGGACACCAGCCAAAGTCTTCAAAGTTGGCAGGGTGTACCAGTCAGCATGCTTCCTCCATCCCAACTGCAGAGGCCAAGCCTGCACCAAGATGTCGTGTGAGGTGAAGGAACAAAAATCCCTCTGAGAGCAGATCAGTGGCAGGGGCGTTCAATCATTATACACAACATGGACTTTGGTAATGTATATTCATTTGCACTGTTCCAATGTTTGCTTCAGCTCTATTGGTCCAATAGGACTAGTTATCTGGAATGAAAGATGTCGAGCATGTTCAGTCAGCAAAATTACGTTTGGTACTTCAATCATCATGCTTTCGTACTGATTTCATAATCAGCAAAGTCGGTGATTGGTGGATAGGCTTGTAAGTTCATAAAATATAGGAGCAGAAAGAGGCTATTTGACCCATTGGACCCGCTCCAATATTCAGTAAGGTCATGGCTGATCTATTCATCCTGAAATCAATTTCCTGCCTTTTCCACATATCCCTTGATCCTCTTAATGTTGAAAAAAGCCCATCAATCTCAACCTCAAATATGCTAAACAACCCAACTTTTACAGCCCTTTGTGTCAAGAGTTCCACAGATTCACCACCCTCTGAGGGGAAGAAAAATCCTTCTCATCTCTGTCTCAACTGGCTACCCCTTATTCTGAGATCACACCCTCTGGTCCTGGATTCTCCCACAACAGAAAACAACTTTCCGCATCTATCCTGTCAATTAGCTGTTGAATCCTATACGTTTCAGGAAGGCTGCCTCTCACTCGTTCACTCTTTTAAATTCCAATGAGTCCATCAGGGAATCTCACAACTATAAGTTTAAATTGCAGTCAAGATGCTCAAGATCACTGAGGATAGCACTGAGTTTGCAAGCAAGAGCTCAGGATGTCCACACGTGCGTGCACACACACACACACCCCACTGGAGCGAAGGTAGAATCTAACATTTATCTACATGGTCCACCGACATAGACTTATCCAATGTCTTGGGTTCTCAAAAATGCAGCAACATTAAACTTGCAATGGAGGGAAAAAATCGATGCATGGCAGCCCATAGTCATGACATTGTCAATGAATTGCAAGGATACTTTGAATGCTCATTAGAGTATATAGTATTGACCAGGGAGTGGACTCCTTACATGACTCATATCTCTTTGGCTCAGAACCAATTTAATGAAAACATCACTATAAACAAGGCAGTTCAAGTGCTAACTGTATTCCAGCTGTTTTCGAGCGCATTGGTCCAAGCCAAGGTTTGTACATGCACTGAAAATCTTACCATTTTTGTATGTCAGAGCCACAGTTGAAAGTAAAAACCAACATTTTATTGCAAACATAAATTAAATTGAAAAACAATTCAATCCTACAGGGAAAGTGCATCCTGCAAATAGAGGGCTGGAAACCAATTGCACCATTGAAATAATAACAGAAACAGAGAACGTCTCAACACAGCATAATCATCTTCAGCACTGGTGGCTATAAGGTTCTCTTTGGTTTCTTAACTCAGTGTGGCATTGTCTGCTTATGGGTTTGACTATCATCCTGGCCTATCTCAGGGTCCTCACACAGATATATCCACCTCAGTGGTTTCCTACCACTCCTGCACCTCTTCCTCACCCAAAACACAATCCTCATTGTGACTGAGATTATGGGGGTGCGCGGTATACACTATGATACAAGACATTCAGTGGAATATACAGCATTGCAGCATTCATTCAACTGGTCCAGGCATTGGAATGTCACATTCAGGAGGCCAATGATGTGTTCTACAGTGGTTGTAATTGAAGCATAGCAGTGTTGTATCTCTAGTAAGCAGCGAGACTGAGGGATATCCTCTGGATGTCAGGCATGTGAGAGATGGTATTCCTCATCATGTGGCAATCATCTTTGTATGAGCCTAGAGCATTTGAAAGAGGCTGGCATTGTGAATGGTCCAGGATATATGAGGTGTAGCAGCTTCGTGGATATTTACTGCAAATCAGCATCATCTGCTGTTGGGGTCACAAGATTTGAACATTAAGGAATGGAATTTTTTCTGTTGATGGAATTTGTTGGTTTATTGTAGAGCACTCTGACTGCAATTATATCCTGAACCTGCAGGAAAGCAGCAATGGCCAGATGTCCAAATGCTTGATTGGCCCCATCAAGGGGTTCAATGTGAACAAATGGGCTCTTGGGTAGAAAGCATCAGTAAGATCTCAGAAGTGGTTATGAGTTCAGCACTTGGACATTCCACAGAGGTACCCAGTAGGTCCCTGAAGCAATCTGCTGGCAAAGGAATTAGGAGAGTTTTCACTGTCAGGGATATGGAAATGGGATTGTCACACAATCCTTGCGATCATAGGTCCTCAACTACCTGCTGGTAAAGTGGGATATGAAGGTTTGAGACATCCAGACTCATTATCTGATTGATCGTTATTTTGCTAATAGCTGCATTAAGCCTATTGATGTTGTTCTGGTTGAGAGCCCTCCTTCAGTTTAGTAGCTTTTATCTTGCTGCTTCTCTCTTTGGAGGCTGTACAGTAGCTGGCAGAAGCTTTGTTGTTGTTGCTGCAGATGGAGTTGGCTGTGTTTTCTCCTGTTGTGGTTCCTCAACAGTAGTATGACCACAAGAAGAACTTCTGGATTGACTTCTGATATTTTATTCTGTACTTGTAGCAGATCTGTGAGAACAGTAAGTGAACATACAGGGTCTTAGAAAAAGGAACACTTCAACCACTGACATCCTTTCCCATAATCCTCCAGGTTGTGCTCTCACAGAGGATTACATCACTCCTCAGCAAGGTACCAAACTGCAAGTGTTTCCTTTGACTCTGTGTTATTGTGTACAATGAGAGGACAACTCCTTATCACCCATCTCAAAGGACCCAGAAAACATTTATGAGTCCAGTCCATGTGTCCTTTGCATGAAGCAGCTGCCAAGAGGCCTTTCCCAACCCCACTACCCTGACAGCAGATCCCTATTCTAGCAGATTTTGACCTGTGCGTGAAGATAGCTCAGCTGCAATGTGATGGCTTGTAGGCCTAGAGACACTGTGCCTTGACCAATGGGGAAGACGTGTTACTTCTTTTTTCTATCCATTTGTGGGATGTGGGTGTTGCTGGCTGGCCAGCGTTTCTTGTCCATTCTTAGTTGCCCTTGAGAAGGTAGTAGTGAGCTATCTTCTTGAAAGACTATAATCCATCAGGTGTCCGTTGAGCCACAATGCCATTAGGGAGGGAATTCCAGGATTTTGACCCAACGACAGTGAAGCAATGGTGATATATTTCTAAGCCAGAGTGGTGAGTGACTTGGAGTGGAATTTGGAGGTGGTGGTCTTCCCATATGTCTGCTGTCCTTGTCCTTCTAGAAGGAAGGGGTTGTGGGTTTAAAACCTGCTGTCAGAGGATCTTTGGTGAATTTCTGCGGTGCATATTGTAGATAATACACACTGCTGTTACTGAGCATCGGTGGTAGAGGGAGTAGATGCTTGTGGATGTGGTGCCAATCAAGTGGGCCGCTTTGTCCTGGATGGTATCAAGCTTCTTGAGTGTTGTTGGGGCTGCACTCATCCAGGCAACTGGGGAGTATTCCATCACACTCCTGACTTGCGCCTTGCCGCAGTATTCCTAGCTTCTGGCCTGCTCTTGCAGCCGTTGTGTTTATGTGGTGAACCCAGTGAGTTTCTGGTCAACAATAACCCACAGGATATTGATAATGGGGGCTTCAGTGAAGTTAACACTTTTGAATGTCAAGAGATAATGGTTAGATTGTCTCTTATCGGTGATGGTCATAGTTTGGCATTTGTGTGGCACAGAAGTTACTTGCCACTTGTCAGCTCAAGCCTAGATATTGACCCAATCTTGTTGCTTTTGAACACAAACTGCTTCAGTATCTGAGGAGTCACAAATGGTGCTAAACGTTGTACAATCGGTGAACATCCCCACTTCTGATCTTATGATAAAGGGAAGGTCATTGATGAAACAGCTGAAGATGGTTAGGCCAAGGATACTACCCTGAGGAACTCCTGCAGAGATGTCCTGGAGCTGAGATGATTGATGTCCCACAACCAAGGCCATCTTCCTATGTGTCAGGTATGCCTCCAACCAGTGGAGCAATTGCCCCCCCATACCCATTAATTCCAGTTTTGCTAGGGCTCCTTGATGCCACACATGGTTGACTGTAGCCTTGATGTTAAGGATGATCACTCTCAACTCACCTCTGGAATTCAGCTCTTTTGTTCATGTTTCAACCAAGGCTGTAATGAGATAAGGAGCTGAGTGGCCCTGATGGAACCCAAACTGGGCATCACTGAGTAGGTTATTGCTGAGCAGGTGCTGCTTGATAGCGCCATTGATGACAACTTCCATCACTTTACTGATGATCGAGAGGAGACTGATGGGGCAGTAATTGGCCGGGTTGGATTTGTCCTGCTTTTTGTGTACCGTACATGCTTGGGCAATTTTCCACATTGTCAGGTAGTTAGCAGTGTTGTAACAGGACTGGCACAGTTTGGCCAGTGCAGCAGCAAGTTCTGGAGTGCAAGTCTTCAGAACTATTGTCAGAATGTTGTCAAGGCCAATGGCCTTTGCAGTATCCAATGCCTCCAACTGTTTCTTCATCTTAAGTGGAGTGAATCAAATTGGCTGAAGACTGGTATCTGTCATGCTGGGGATCACGAGATGAGGCCGAGATGGATCATCCACTCGGCACTTCTGGATGAATATTGCTGTGAATTCTTCAGCCTTATCTTTTGCACTGATGTGATGGGCTCTTCCATCATTGGGGATGGGGATATTTGTGGAGCTATCTCCTCCAGAAAGATGTTTAATTGTCCACCACAATTCACGACTGGATGTGGCAGGACTGCAGAGCTTAGGTCTGATCCATTGGTGTGGGATCGCTCAGCTTTGTCTATTGCTTGCTGCTTTCACTGTTTGGCGTGCAAGTAGCCCTCTTTGGTGGCTTCAACAAGTTGATACCTCATGTTCAGGTATGCCTGGTGCTGCTCCTGGCATGACCTCCTACACTCTTCATTGAACCAGGGTTGAACGCCTCACTTGATGGTAATGGTTGAGTGGGGGATATGCCAGACCATGAGGTTACAGATTGTGCCAGAGTATATCCTGCTGCTGTTGCTGGCCCACAGTATGTCATGGACCCCCAGTCTGTAGTTGCAACATCTGTGTGAATTCTGTCCCACTTAGCACGGTGATAGTACCACACAACATGATGGAAGTTATTCTCAATGTGAAGGCGGGTCTTTGGCTCCACAAGGACTGTGTGATGGTCACTGTTACCAATACTGTCATGGACAGGTGCAACTGCAGCAGGCAGATTAGTAAGGATGAGGTCAAGTGTGTTTTTTCCCACCTGTTTGTTACCCACCACCTGCCACAGACACAGTCTAGCAACTAAGTCTTTTAGGACCTGACCAGCTCGATCAGTAGTACTACTGCCAAGCCACTCTTGGTGGTGGACATTGAAATCCCCCACCCAGAGTACATTTTGTGCCCTTGTCATCTGTTGTGTTTGATTCAAGTGTTGTTCAACATGGAAGAATACCGATCCATCAGCTGAGGAAGGATGGTGTATGTTAATCAGCAGGATGTTTCCTTGACCATGTTTAACCTGAAGCCATGCGACTTCACGGGGCCCAGAGTCAATGTTGAGGATTCCTAGAGCAACTCCCTCCTGACTGTGCCATCACCTCTGGTGGTTTTGTCTTGCTGGTGGGACAGGACATATCCAGGGATGGTGTTGGTGGTGTCTGGGGCATTTTCTGTAAGGTATGATTCTGTGAGCATGGCTATGCCAGGCTTTTGCTTAATTAGTCTCCCAATTTTGGCACTAACCCCCAGATGTTACTGAGGAGGACTTTGCATGGTTGACCGGGCTGTTTCTACTGTTGTCTTTTCCGGTGCCTAGGTCGATGCCAGGTGATCCGCCCAGTTTAATTTCTTTGAGACTTTGTCATGATTGGTACAGCTGAATGGCGTGCTAGGCCATTTCAGAGAGCAATTGAGCGTCAACTACATTGCTGTGGATCTGGAATCACATTTGGGCAGACCAGGTGAGGGTGGCAGATTTCATTCCCTGAAGGACATTAGTGAACTAAACACATTTTTCCAACAATTGGCAATATTTCATGGTGATCAGTAGATTCTTAATTCCAGATTTTTTAAATTATTGAAATCAAATCCCACCATTTGGACCCGGGTCCCCTGAACATTAGCTGGATTTCTGGATTGATGGTCTAGCAATAATGCCACTGGGCCATCGCCTAGCCCTCACTGAGTGAACGTGCCTCAGTTCATTGAATCATTTTGACTTCAGTGGTGCAAGCTGGCAACTAGCAACAACATTCCTGAACATTCCTTCATAAAGTGAAGAGAGGAAACACGGCTACAAAATCTGTTCTCACACCTGGACTTGAAACAGAGGGCTTGTACACGCATGTTTTATGCCAACAAATTTGTGAAGCATTGGGTATCTCGATTGGGCAGAGGTTACCTGGGAGGGGGAAGCTAATTCCAACCTGCAGGTTACTTCATGAGATGTGAATTCATGTATATAGACTTCTCACTGCCTCTAGGCCAGGGATCCCACCTGCTCCAAATGCGTGTGTTAACATCGCTGAAAAGGTTGATTGAAAACTATCTATTGGCTTCTTGCTGACAACAAGAACATTATTGTACTATCAAAGTAAGGAAGTCATTTCAACAATTTAACATAACATTAAGGATTTGATTTTGGACACTCACCTGTTTGACTCATCATACTTGCCATTATTCTTATACCCCAACTTAGGACAATTCCACTCTAGCTTTTTAATTTGGCCTTCAAGTATTGGCCCATCATTTCTTATAAGGGGAGAAAATTACATGACAGACTCTGAAGCAGAATTGTTTGCAGTTTTGATGGAAATCTGCTGTTCTTTTTGTACTGGCTGGTAGATGTTATAGGAGAGAAGGCTGCTATCAAATTATCTTTGGCACTATATTTGTGATTCACTAGGTGTACCATGAGCCCAGATACAGAAACAGGTATGAAGCAAGCTGGTCCCTCCCAAATGACACAAAGCTTCCTTGTTGCTGTTGTAGCTGTACCTATCCAGCTGTAGGGTGAGAGGGAAGGTGTGAATGGTCGGTACATGAACCACTGGTCCCCTTTTGTGGAATAAGCCAACAGAATATTGTGAGAGGTTGGCAATGGTGTCCAAGGGGACCTGGGTATCCCTGTTCATGAGTCAATGAAAGCTTGCATATATTTGCAATCATCAATGAGAAGGGCAAATAGTATGTTGGTATTCATTGCAAAGGGATTTGAGTCAGAAGTAAAAATGTTTTGTTGCAACTGTCGAGAGCCGTGGTGAGACAGCGCCTGAAGTATTGTGTACAGTTTTGGTCTCATTCTCTAAGGAAGCCCATGGAAAGAAGATCACCAAACTAATTCTAGGGATGACAGGATTGTTGAGAAAATTGAACCTGGATTTCCAAAAGTTTCAAAAACAGAAGAGAGGACATCTATTTGAAACCTACAAAATTCTCAAGTGGATATGACAGCATAGATGTGAATCTAATGTTTCCCCAACTGCTGAGTCTAGAACCAGGAGACATAATCTCAGGATAAGAGACAATAACTAAGGTGAAGAGCAATTTCTTCACTCAGGGTGTGGTGAACCTTCAGAATTCTGTACCACAGAAGGTGGTGGAAGCTCAATTATTGAGCAGGTTCAAGACAGAAATTGATATGCTTCTGGACACTAATGACACCATGAGATATGGATTTACTGTGGGAAGGCAGTGAGGTAAATGATCAGCCAATATATAAGGGAATGGACTCCTCTTGCTCCTATGTTCTCATGAAAAAGAGTCAGTGCAAAGGATACTAAATGGGTGTTTTCACATCTTACTGACAAAGAAGGCTTCAAGCTCTTATCACTTGTGGTCAGTGGAGAAGGCAGGTAATGAAGAATATAAGCAGGGGCTTTCTTTACTTGCAAAGATGATTCTGGAATAGTGACCCTTTTTAACGGGTCTAGTCCTGCCAGATCAGATGATAGGTGATTAAATGGATAGTGATACCGCAGTTGTGTGTCTCTTAGAATTGAAGATGAAGGGCATAGGAGGGAGAAATCAGATGGGAGAATAAACAACCAAAAAGCACTTGCTAATTGGACAGCCAGCATTAGAAACGCTTCATAGTCAGATATAGAGAGACAAGCAATTTTCACAAACATTGCCACTAGATGCTACTTTCCAGCAGCTGTCATATCAAATCTCACTTTTACCAGAGCAGGTATGAATAGTTACTGCCTTTCTTTGAAAGACCTCAGCAAGTAATAATAAGTTTTCGTTACAAACTAGCTGCTTTCAATGTCATATACTTCACACCTTAGCCTGATGGGATGAGAAATGTGACCTGTAAGTTGCCAGTTTAATGTCATCGCTCTTACTCTGCAGTGATAATGTAATCATGTTAAAGGGGCTTTGCCAAAGAAGCCACCTACTACCAGATTGAGTTCTCCTCCTAATGCTCTTGTTCCATACAATCATGGTCATTTTTGTCACAAATTCATTGTAGAGCAAGGGGAACTGAGTGTATAGTACTGAAGGACTTTGATGAAAATTACCCTTAAATGCGTACCTATGTCAGAAATTTGATTAAGCTGGAAACATACTTTAATAGAAGGGATCGGACTTTGATCAGAACAACAACTTAATATGCTGCATTTAATTGGAATACAGCATATTTGTTTGATTTCTCAAGGTAAGTGTACCTAATAAGGCATTTCAGATATATTTACAAAGTATAGTGGTGATATTGCTATTCCTGTTTGTCAATTCTCCTTATCCATTGCCATGATGTAATTATTTCAGTTGTAATGCAACTTCCAACAAACTAATCTGTGGACAGGATGTTATTCTGCTCACCACAAAAAACTTAGATAACAATGTCTCAAGAAAATATTCACAGCAGAATAAAACATACCATTGATAATTAAAGTTGTCCTTAACAATGCCCAAAATGCAAAGCAAGAAAATAGATGTCAGAATTTCGAAGATTCCACTGTCATAGCTTTAAAGTGATCCAGATAGCATAGTCATCTGGTGGTGTATTTTGTGACATAATTGCAAATTGAAGTTCTAACAACATGGCTCATTTGAATGCAGCAGTAACAGAAAAAAAAATCAGTTAACTTTTGTATTGACTACGTATCAGATTTATTGAGACACAAAATTTCACAGAGGCATAAGGGAAGCCTGATATCATTTGTGCCTTGGTGCACAGCAAGTATGTCAGTATAAAGCATAGAACAGTATTAACAGTTGGTATTAAAATGTGTAAGTTGTTTAATTTTAAATTGTGTAAAATGTAAATTAGCTCAGGAGTTAAAGGAATCTACAACTTCATTCACTCGTTCAATACTGAAGTTGAATTACAACTGAGATAACTGCCTCAAGGCAATGGATTAAGGAGAATAGATAGACCAGAACTGGTCACAGCAAACTACTCAGCCATTAGAACAACATTGAGCATAACACCACACAACACTGTCATGGCAACTTCTGCATGACATGTCCAATCTTTGACATGGACACCACCAACACATGTGAGAACGCCACCCACCACATGCATGGCAGATACTCATGTGACTTGGCCAACATTGTTTATCTCATATGCTGCAGGCAGGGATGCCCAAGGCATAGTACATTGGAAAAACTATGCAGACATTACAACAATGGATGAATGGACACTGTGCAACAATTGCCATACAGGATTGTTCACTCCAATTGGGGGAGCACTTCAGCCATCAAGGACATTCAGCCTTGGATCTCCGGCTAAAAGTCCTCCAAGGTGAACTTTGCAATACGCTACAAAGCAGAGTCACCGAGGAGACGCTGATAGTCAAGTCGGTACTCATGAGGATGGCTTCAACCAGGATCTTGGGTTCATGCCGCACTACAGGTGACCCCACCACACCATACACTCTCACACACTCACCAGCGAGCACACACACATACACACACACACACACACACACACACTTTCTCGTATGAGCACACTCACACACACATACTCTCACACTCATGCTCTTGTACACTTACACACACCCTCTCTCAAGCACACGAACACACACTTTTTCTCATACACACATACACAGGCTCTCTCTCTCCCCCCCCTCCCATGTACGCGTGTGCGCACACGCACGCGCATACACACACAGATACTCACTTTCTCTCCCGCACACACATACACAGACATACACAGGCACACAGACACACACACACACACACACACACACACACACACACACACACACACACACATAAATATTTGTCGTGAATTTGCATTTGCAGATACACTCTATTTTATTCAAAAAGCACTCAACTTGTAGACAGTCAATGTTGCATGTTATAAATTCGTACTTTGAAAATAAACCAGTCTGACTCCAAGTTAATGCATAGCCAGATTCTAAACAAGGCATCACACATAAAATGCATTGCCTGACCTGAGATGTCAGCTCTGGTATACTGATAATGCCTCAGTTATGTCACAGTGACTTGAAAGAAATTTTGGGATTTGCACATTAATCCTTTCTAACTGATTAAAGATTTAACAGCCGTCTTAGGTTTGTTCAATACATTCACATCAGTTCTATGATCTTTTACTCTTTTGCTTCTAAATTCGGATTCTGTTTCTGATGCCACCTCTCTCACTGACACCTGAAGAAGGAGTGAGCGAGACTCTGAAAGCTTGTGTTTTCAAATAAACTAGTTGGACTATAAACTGGTGTCATGTGATTTTTGACCTTGTGCACCCCAGTCCAACACTGACACTTCCACATCATGACCATTGCATAATAAAAGATAAGAAAAGAATTGTTTTTCATTTGGATAATGGGTTAAATGACATTTGCTTCTTTACAGATTCTCTTGTTGCAATTTTTTATAATACCTTCTCCTCAAATTAACAGTACTGTCTGACAGCATTTGATGCTGCTTCATAGAAGTACTGGTGAGAAGAGAATAATCAAAGCAGAATGAGTTTGATGTTAAGCTTTGTCCTCTGTAACAGGCAAGATTTTGTTCCCATAAAATGCACACTCTGATACCTGGGCTGAGAAATGACATTAATCCAATTTGAGATAATGGGAACTGCTGATGCTGGAGAATCCGAGATAACAAAGTGTGGGGCTGGATGAACACAGCAGGCCAATCACCATCTTAGGGGCACAAAAGCTGACGTTTTGGGCCTAGACCCTCCATCAGTCTAGACCCAAAACATCAGCTTTTGTGCTCCTAAAATGCTGCTTAGTCTGTTGTGTTTTTCCAGCTCCACACTCTTAATCCAATCTGAGATAGTTAGGCCTTTGATAACTAACCTGCCTTCTATTTTCAGTGACAAGTAGCTTTGGGCCTTAAAGTTACGGCTGTTTGAATGAATGAATGATCTTTTGTCACATATATCTTGAAGATAAAGTGAAAAGGTGTTTTGTCACTTTAATCCAGCACCATTTTGATTTACGAGAAGAATAAAAAGAAATTACTTAAATAAGAATTCATCTTCCATTCAAATTGGGTTCTCAGCATGACTTCGGGGCTTCTGCAAGGTGTCTGGAATGTGTTCTGGTCCTCAAGATGTCTCACTCTGGGAAGAACAATAACGATGCTAGTGCCCAAGCAGACCGAGCTCTGCTGCAGCCACTTTCCTAATATTGCCAAGAGTCCGGGCTCTGGGCTCCCACTCTAGGCAACACTACTGCTAAGAATCCAAGCCCAGGCCTACCACCGCAAGGAGCCCAAGCTCCAGGCCTACTGCCGGTTTGAGAAATAGGCTCAACAGATTTGTACTGCTGCATTATCCATGTTTCAAATAATTTAATTACCTTTGAATCAAGTTTTAATAAAATATTTTAAATACTAAAGACTTTAGATCAATTTTAAGACAAAATATCATTATTTCAGTCATTAAAATAATTTCCGACAATACCAATTTGTAATGAGCTGCCAATTTCAATACCTTATCAATTGGATTATACATTCAAATTATTTAATTCTGATGTTTAATTAGCAATTCTCTAATCCTAATTAGTTCTTCCGAATACCAGAAATATTAAGAGTTCATAATAAGACAAGGAAAACATATTGCCCGAGTGGCTATGTATCACAGCTATACTCTTATATATCATGATTCACAGCAATCAGAGATATTGTTCTTCCCTAGCTGTAAGAATGATATGAAATTTACTGTGCCTTCAAGTTCACAGGATGTCTCAAATGTATCGCTATATTCATTTTATAGATAAAATCAAGTCCCTCAAAATCATTTTGCCGGCACAAAACGTTTTAATAGCATACTGTCAAACCAAATAGAGCGCGGCCAATTCAACAGCAACACCATTAATAATAGCCACTGTTGAGGGTTCAGGGAGAAGGAATAGCGATGGGGTTGGGCACATAAGTGAGCCTTGGCAATCAGAGAGGTGAGCTCAACAGAGGCATTGTCAAAGCTACCAATTGCCTCCAGGTTGATTTTCTTCTGGCTGCATCCCCACAGAGTGGGGGCAGTTCCTACTCCGTTAAAACATGGGACAAAAAAATGGTCAGTAATGATTTGCTTCGATTGGCGGACCAGGGCTGGTTAGTGTGGGGTGCACGACGGGAGGGGATTGGGGTATGGTTTGTTTACTAAGCTATTGTTGTTCCTACAATTTGATTATCCCATAGTAGAATGAAGATAGCAGACCTGCCTTGTAATGTCTTCTACTAATATTTTACCAGCTCTCCCAACTCCAGGCAACCTTCTGAGGGCTGGTAAAATCCAGAATGTGTATTTCTCCATTTATTAAGACATCTGCCCTCAACTGAACTAAACAAGGAATTTTCATTTAAGACGAGTGAGTGCAATTACCTTTGCCATAATTTTGACAACAATATTTAAGCCATTGCTATTTCACAGGCTATAGATATTTTCCAGGCAAAGGCATTACAGCAATTATGAAATGATTAACCAGTTATTGTCTGAAGAAACATTGAGGAAATGTTTCCCCCCTCCCCGGGAATTGTCTTGTTTTTATATTTAAAGGGCATTCTTTCATTCACCTCTACAGGGAAAAGGAGCTTTGGCTAAATATCTCACTTTAAAAATACAGCATCTGCTCAATATTGTGTTAAAGTATCATCCCCTCCCTGTTCCAGTCCTCAAATATGGTGAGTACCTACAACTTTCTGATTAAAGTGCAAGTATTACCATTTAGCCACACTGACTCAAATTATGAATGTAAACATAGAAATTTACCATATAACATGTCTGCAGAAAGTGCAGGCAGGCATAATTTTATTAAAATATTATTTAGATTTCTTAGTATAACATACTTTATAGCATACAATCAATAATGCCATATGTATGTGAATGGGGCTAACTACAAAATTACGTAAAGAGTTAAATTCTGGTTAAACTACTGTAAAGCTGATGGAAGAGCCTTCAAATTAGGGTTTCACTCTTTTCCAGAGAGAATCAATCAATAATACACCGAATGTCATTGTAGTAATATACATGCCTTGTTACAAATATTATGTTTTGAATCTATGAGCTTTCAAACTTCTGTCTTAAATATATTGGGAGGAGATGTGAAATAGGTTAAAACTACGTTATGCGTAACACAAGAAATCATATTAGGAACAGTCAGTGGTTGCATTTTCTTCAAAATATTAATCCTGTGAAAGAATATTCCATGAATCATTATAAAGTAAAATAACTCCACATTTTTGAGTGGCAAATCAGGGTGCAACATACCTTTTAGAAGTTATTGCTAACTGATTTTCCTTGGATAAGCATATGGATAATGATGGGATAGTGTCGGGGGAGGGGCTTAGATTAGTTCACAAGTCGGCGCAACATCGAGGGCCGAAGGGCCTGTTCTGCGCTGTATTGTTCTATGCTCTATGACTTATTGTAATTACTATTAGAACTTAAGTTTAAATGCATTAAACACTAACATTGACAAAATTAGTTTCGTACATTTTGTTAAATTGAGAAAGTGCCAAAACTGGTAAAAAATTTTTTTAGCTTTAGCTTTGGATAATAAATTGAGACTTACACAAAGTGCTTGATAGATTTTCATCACCTGCAGTTGCCCCAAAATGTTTTGCTGGCCGGTCTTTTCCAAGTTTTCTTTATTGAGCTGATTCACAGCACAGAAATGGCCTACTTCAGCATCTCTGAAGCACGTTATCTAATCATTGATCCATTGGGAGCTCACTTTGATGGTTCACTTTTGAAGGATGGGTCTTCAAACAATCTCTAACAGCAATATGCTTCTTGGTGATAATCTCGGGCACTTCCTGGATCAGAAGACTGTCAGAATGCCAATAAGAAACCAATCTGGGCTGTGAAAAAGATCAGAAAAACAGTCAGACAAAAAATACCCCACATTTAAGAGGTTGAGATGATTTCTGATGTTCCAGTTCGATGCCTAATCTTGGAGAGAACAAGAAAATCAAATTAATAAGCAATGGCACCATTTTGGTTACAATCAAAATGGCTATTTTCATTTAATTACTTTTTTAAAATGCGAACTATGTGACATTCCATTGATAAATTGACTTAGCATTGACAACATCATGTGTAAAAATAGAATCCAGCCATCTGCAACGATAAACATCACTATCTTTTGCATGCATATAACTAAATATAACCAGCTTAATTTGGCAGCATTGTAAAAAATCAAAATGCTAACGCAATGAGAACATTTGCTATAAAAATAGAAGGTACTGGGAAACTCATGGGGTTTGAAAGTGGACAGAGAAACAAAGCTAACATTTCAGTTCTGAAATGAACCTTCTTCGTTGTTCCAAGTAATGATTTGTATTATTAATTTTTTGATTTCTGTGTACACCAGTTTCAGTAATATCATAGAATCCAGAAACACCTGCTTATTGGTAGACTGACCCCAAAACAAAATGCCAGCAAGAAAATATGTAATCTAAAACACTGATAGCCACTAGTAAATCATCAGTTAGTTTTGAAAACAGTTTCCAATGATAACTTTCATTCTTGACAATTGTTTCTTCTCTACAAGATGAGAAAACTAGCCTAGTAACTCTGTTGGCAGCCTGTTGAAAGTAGTCACACAATGAGTCAAACTTATTGAACACTTTAGCACTGGTAACATTTGGATGATTAGCTTTGTCTGCACCTTGTCTTCCTCAGCTGACTCCTCGAAAAGTACTACATGCGTAATTACTTCAACAGTGGTATTGTCGACTATTGGTGCGTCACAAGTTTCAACATTGTCAGCAGCAATAGCTGCAGTAGTCAAAAATCCTTCCTTTTCTAATTCAAATTTTGAGAAGAGTGCAGTATCAGCATCATCTTCCGTAACATCACAAGGTGAAAATCCATTCAAGCTGCTATCATTAGCTTCAAACAAAATTACACGCACAAAACAATTGCGGGTTATTTCTTACTTTATCACATTCTGGACTTTATTCAGGATGTTCATTACTTCAAGTAAGTCAACAATGAAGTTTTCACTGAATTCCAGGCAGAGGATGGACAAGCACCTTGTGGTTAAAGCATTTAAAATTACTAACTGTACATTGGTTGATTGGATGCGTAATCGAAGGGAGGCCCACTAGTCATATGTTTTTTTGGTCTTTTAACATGAGGATAGGCTGATTAATTATCCACAAGAGTAAGATCCTGGGTTTCTGGACCTATATATGGCAGTCAATTTCGTGAAGTAAAAATTGCGAATGTCATCTAGACATTTTTGCTTTGCAGTTTGCTTTGCTGCTAACGGGAACGTTGTTATGTTTTAAGCAGCACGGCTTTTACATGACAAGCCATGCTTTTCATTTCCATGCTCATTTGCAGCAACAAAAAATGGCAGTGGTTTTTTTGTTTACTTACCACTAAGTTATACAAATATAAGGGGCCCTTTCAATCCGTCATGGCTGATCTTTCCCTGGCCTCAATTCCTCTTTGGTGATAGATTCTCGCAGCCTTCAACTCCCTGATATTTCAATATTTAACTACCCTCTCTTTAAATACTTGCTGTGATCTAGCTTCCACAATTTAGTGATGCAGAGAATTCCAAACATTTGTACCAACTTGTAGAAGAAATTCCTTTTTAACTCAGTGTTAATTGAGTGTCCCCTTATTCTGTACCCCAGTTCAAGATTTCCCCACAAATGGAATCAAGTGCTGCATTTGTAGAAGTTACTTTTGTCTGGATTACGGATATCAGTGGGATTATATGCTTGAGTAAGCCCTTGAATAGGCTCATGTCAAACAGATTTGAAATGGCTAGGGATAAACCTTCCCTACAAAGCTTCTTATAGACGAGTTTATGTCATGATTTAAACCATGAAAACTACACTTAACTTGGACTAAAGTTGTTGACATTTATTTCAACCATGCCCATAAAAATCTTCTTTTGTTCATGTTACATTTGGTTTAGCTTCAGCTGTATAATTATATCAAGATAAGTACTTTCTCTAATCCTGCATTTTTTTGCAGCTGCATTTTTTTGTTTAATGTATTTCATTCTCCAGCCTCAGAAACTTTGGTAATTGTTTCAGTGTTCTTTGCCCAGTTATTTGTCTTTGAATTCAACGTGATTTTTATTTGTATGTTTTTCCTTTTACAATATGTCTTCAATGCTCTTTTGGGGTTTTGAGCTCTTAGAGGTTAAGTTTTATTTTTTCACCATGATTCGTCATTATTTTTCAACAATAGCCAAAACACATACTTCCTTAAACTGTAGCAGCCATGATCACATTGAATAGCGGAATGGACTTGATTCACATTGGATCACCCCGGCAATACAAGGAATGCAGATATGACACCCACAAAGCCATCAGAGAGGCCAAGAGGCAGTGCCAGACCATGTTAAATGCCAAAACCTACCAAACAGACTCTGCCGCCTATGGCAAGGCCGAAACAATTTTACAGGATACAAAATGGAGCAAAGCAAGATAACAGACAAAGATACATCGTTTCCTGATGTGGTCAATGCTTTCAATGCTCGGTTTGAGCAGAATACGAGCAGTGCAGTGACACCTGCCCCCGACTGCTCCAGATACACTTGTTCACTCTGCCACAGCTGCCGCATCAGACCAGTCTTCCCGGGAGTCAACTCAAGAAAAACGATGGGTCAAGCAGACAGAACCTGTGTTGACCAACTGGCAGAACCGACATCTTCAACGTCTCCCCACTGCAAGCCAAACTCCCCACCTGCTTCAAAAAGAGCTCTATCATCCCTGTACCTAAGAAAGCACATACAAAATGCCTTAATGACTGCCACCCAGTCACTCTGACCTCAATAAATGTGAAGTGCTTCAAGATGCTAATCATGGTCCACATAAACTGGAGTCTCCAAGCCTGCCTCAATCCCCTATACTTTGCATATCGACATAACAGGCCCACAGAGGATTTCATGTCCATGGCCCTGCACTCATTCCTGGAACATCTGGACAACAAAGAAACCGATGTCAGACTTCTGCTTATCAATTACAGCTCCGCCTTCAACACCATTATCAAAACTCTGTGATCTTGGTCTCGGCTCCATCCTCTGCAACTAGATCCTCAGCTTTCTGACCCATAGGCCACAATCAGTGAGATTTGATAACTGCACCACCTCTGCAATAACACTCAACACTGGAGACCCCCAAGGATGTGTCCTCAGCCCCCTACTGTATTCCCTGTACACTTATAATTGCCAAATTCTGAATGAATGCCATCTACAAGTTCACTGCTGACACCACTGTCTTGGGACAAGTTTCTGACAACAACAAGTCAGAATACAGAAGGGAGATAGAGGGCTTGGTGACATGGTGCAATGAAAACACTCTGTCTGTCACCATCAGCAAAACTAAAGAACTGATCATCGAGTTCCAAAAGGAAGGAGGAGAACCCATCCCCATCTACACCAACGGAGCTGAGGTTGACAGAGTGAAGAGCATCAAGATCCTCAAAGTTACAAAAACCAACAATTTGTCCTGGATTTCCCAAGTAGATGCGAAAGTCAAGAAGACACTACAAAGCCTCTTCTTCCTCAGGGAGCTCAGAAAATTTGACATTTCCATAATGACCCTCACCAACTTCTACAGATGCACCATTGAAAGCAAACTGTCCGGGTGCATAGCGGCCTGGTATGGCAACGGCCCTGCCCAGGGCCGTAGGAAACTACAGAAGGTTGTGTGAACAGCCCAAACCATCATGGAAGCCAACAACTGTCCATCCATGGACTCCATTTACATGGCTCACTGCAGCAGAAAGGTGGCCAACGTCATCAAAGACCCATCGCATCCCGGTAATGATCTCCTGCAACCTCTTCTGTCAGGCAGAAGCCTGAACATATGCACAAACAAGCTGAGGAACAGCTTCTTCCCAGCCATTATTAGACTAATGAATGGACTCTCTAGCCTCAAATAATGCTGATCTTGCCACCTTTGATCAGCCCTGTGCAATGTAATATAAATGTATCTGAATAGTCTTTTTGATTTGTACATTCTTGCTTACAATGATCTGCCTGTGCTGCTCATAAACAAAGCTTTTCACTGTACTACGGTAAACACAACAATAAATCAACCAATCGAAAGGCCATCTCCTTCTCCTATTGTCTATGTTTTTATGATGGAACTGGACTACTGCTACAGAGATCAAGAAACATCCATACCCTAACACCCAAGAAACAATCCCATACCAGGCTGCTAGACATCCCATAACACCTCTCACCAATGGCCATAAGGCTTTTGTCTCTTATGTTTTTAAGTGTGCTTATCTTTCCAAAGACCTACCTAAGTGACAATGTGGGCACACTGGAGGAACCATCATCCACACTGCCTCCTGGGCTGCCCCAGCAGCATGGACAAGAGCATCTTAGTGACCTTTACAAAGGCATCCAATGAATTCCAGACACCAACATCTCTACAGATGTTGGGTGAGGGAAAAATGTCATGTTGAAAGTTTGGTTTTCAAAAAATGTTTTATCAGTAGTTATTACATTTCATAAACTCTTGTGGTTCAACATTTATTTGTTTTTTTTTCTCTATATGTTTCACCTGTAGATGTTTAATAGCACCCTGTAGCATCATCCCTTCCCAGAAATAAGGCACAATGGTTGAAGATGAAAACCAAATATATTCTGTGAGAGCAGGGTAGCAATGTGTGTGCACGGAATCAATCAGCTCAGCTAACACCTTAGGACTCTCTCTCATCTCCTCCCTGTTAGGTTAGCTGTGTACCCAGGACCATACATCTCAAGCAGTTCACCACTGTGACAGTGACAGGGAAGTGCAACTGAGATAGTCAATGCTGCAGGGTGAGCAGGGTGTAGGGATCCTGCATGCATGTGTTGTCATAGTATCAAGTGTTACAGGACAATGTTGTTCCTATGTGAATGCCCAGTGACTATTTGCAGATGTATCACCCTCCCTCATAAGTTAGCTTGTTTACCCTATCCATTGGCCATTCTCCTCAACAATGTGCTCAGCCCATCATGTTTCAAGATAACAGCTCCTCTGCCAGTAGTTTTCAGCCTCATCATTGACATACACTGAGAACCACAGCATCAGGCCCTCCTTGCTATGTACCCATTACATCTAGCCCAGACTTCACACTTCTCAAGTCATCGCCCAAGTGACTACAATTGCTCACCTGCCCTGCTTCTAATCCCTTCAGACCTGCAAACAAAGATGACAGAGGTGACAGCGTGGCTGTGGCACATTCCCTCAAGAAACTTGACCTGACGGCATCAGCCCTCACCTGCCCATCTCCTGGCTGCTAGAGACACATAGAGACTGTGCACTTCCCTAGGCTGGCCCCAAAGGAGGTAAATAACTGACCACGATGTTTTCCGTGGAGCAGAGAGGCACAGCCCTCTGTGTGAAGCTGCCTCAACTGGATGCATGACTGTGACAAAACCTGGAACTGGTATGGAAGGCTGCCTTCGATAGACTGTGCTGGCCTCCCATAGACTTTACTGAGGACTACTCACCTAAGACTTTCAGACATGTTGCATTGCTTGCTGCAGATGCTGTGAGTATGGTGCAAACACTAGTGTACAGGTGCTAGACTATTATGCTACAATTAATTATGTTAAAAAGCATGCACTCTTGGCTGAGGATTGCTGCACAGCATGGCCACCTGCCTCATTGTGGGACTGTGCCAAATACCAGTGCAAGGCATGGCAGGGCAAGGCAAGGCATGCATGCTAGCAGGCACTCAGTGAAAGCATGCTGAGAAAGGAAGTGAACAACACTAATAGGTAGCCTGGTCCATGCCATGTATGGTAGCTATAATCGATTCAGCCATACACTGCTGAATGTGCCCTGGTAGGCCATCCTGTCATCCAGGACATGGTACATTTGGAAGATTCCAGGATGGTGGAGTGTCAATGTAGATGGGTACATGCAGCTAGTGCTGGTGGATCTTTCCATGCTCCGCAATTGTCCAGGAGCAAGATGGAGGTCCTTTGAAACAAGTGTTGAGTGAACCCACAAGAAATTTGATTGTGAGGTGCTTGGCTTTATTGGTCAACTGAAAGGCCTTCTTCCTATATTCTATTAACTGCAGTTTTGTTTGGTTTCCAGCTTTCAACAAAGAGAAAGAGATGACTTGTTTCTCTACTTACAATGCAGGGTACCTAGGGGTGTCCTCAGTGTGACCCTCACATCACATACTTTTGCCCACTAGTGCACAAAGACCAGGTTCAAATCTGTCTTTTAAACCCTGTTCTTCTGTATTCGGGAAAGGAAAGCACAAATGCATCTCTCAACTAGAGTTTGTACTTTTCTCACATCAGTTATGAGATAACTCACAGAAAATTACAAATCATTTTGCTGGGCATTTCTCCCTTTGAAATCCTTTTGCTTGAAGATTTCATATCACCATCAGATGTGATATTCTCGGATTGCCCGCAAGACTGAAGATAATCCACACAAGCTTTCTGAGCAGTCATTCAAGTATGTTGCTTATAGTTTACATTCTCAGCTAGAAATTTTAGGCTGTGATCTATCATCATGACAATGTCCAAATAGTCCTATAACCTTGTCTGGCCAAGAATGCTGTCCTCCCCCAGTTCCATCCCTGACTCCTTGACCTATCCATCTCCCCTCCACCTCTCTGCCCCTGTACCCATCTCCCATCTGCCTTCCCCTCTGTCTCCATTTATTTCAGAATCCCCTTCCCCTCTCCCATTTCTGAAGAAGGGACCAGATCCGAAACGTCAGCTTTCCTGCTCCTCTGATGTTGCTTGGCCTGCTGTGTTCATCCACATCCACACATTGTTATCTCAGATTCTCCAGCACGGCCGTTCCTACTAGCTCTAAGAGATTAAGTGAATTGCTCTCAATGTTGAAATCGGCCTGATCAGACTTCTCCCATGATTCTGTCTCATGTCCTGCCTTAGCCTACATCATTCAGATGCCTGTAAGATTCCACTCTTTGTTTCTATTTCCATTTCTAACTCATTTATGATACTACAAAGATGATTCCAAATTACTGTGTTCATTTTTTCTAACGAGGGAATGGTCATGACTCCAAACTTAATTGTATACAATTTGTCCACCAGTTTTTCCCTTTATGGTGTGCACAAACATGCTCATTAATATTGGTGTCATGTCAATTATTGTTCATGTAGATATGAACCTGTAAAGAACAATTTGATGTAAGTCACAAAATCTACACAAGCAAGCTGAAAATATTTTTTGATTTTCCCAATTAAGACACAACGCAAGTGTGAGCTATGTCCATATTATGTGCTTGCTGTGGATTTGTCTCTCAATTAAAATCAAATCTTCATCACAGAAAGGTAACCAAGATGGTCAGATGATTTTTTTTCTAATTCTAACTCAGCAACATCAATTATAATTAGTTTCTCATTAGTTTAACAGTTCATTTATTAGCTTGCAGACTAATTACAGCACATATTGATTTTGTGTAGTAAATTTTAAAAACATCTCTGAAATAGTAAGTGAATTACACAGGTCACAGTCTACATAACAAAGCAATATCTCAGAAAGTTTATTTGAATCTTTCTGGAAAGGAAAATGTGGATGCATATTGAATGTTGCTTGAAATTCTGTTTGATCTGCACATATGTATGCACAGCCTGTTTGTTACCTGTCCAGCATAGTCCCAACTGTTGTCCTTTCACACTATTGTGCAGCTTTAAAAAAATTGCTTCTATATCCCACAGTTTTTCAGAATGTCCCCAATAATGACTTTGTCAAGTTATACCACTTTAAATTAGAATTCTTTTCTGTGGGTGACCAATAGTAAGTTCCTTGATTTGCCATTTACGTTTAAATTTTCTGTCTCAATTTATAAATTACTGCCCACCTTCTTCCCAGATTCACCTCTATTTTCTCTACGAGCTGCTCATACGACCTAAAAATATCTACTGTATCAGTTGAGAAGTCCATAGAACTTCAGCAGTCAGCTGCCACCAACGGCTACTCACTGAAGTTATTCAGTTCATAGTACCCAGGGTAAACACAAGTTTTCAATAAAGTTTGTCTCCAATTTTCTTTCACAATTAATTATATTTAACTCATTTTAAAATGCACATGTATATTTATGTGACATTCTCCAGAGGCTGGTATATTTGGTTTCTGTTATACAGCACAAATAGGTATGTGTAACACCTCTCCAGAGAATTCAATAGTTTGTTCTTTCAATTGCTGTATAAATCTTTACTTAGTTACTTCCTCACTCTAAATTGCTTTCGATTATCGTTTAACCTCTCTTTGGGATGAAGTGCACTAGCACCAAAATTTAAAGATTACTAAATTTGCCAATTTTCCTTTGCCTGTGACACTTGGAGTCTGGGTTGTTCTTCATAGAGCAAAAAGGGTAGACAGATAATCATGATATTCTGCTATTATTACTTTAAATCCAATGGCAAACTAAGCCTATTTTGATCATCCTGTGTCAGGCTCACAGAGTATAGAGAATGCGCAGTTCCAAAATCACAAACTTTAACAATGGCTACCCCCGCCTTACTATTTTAAGACCAGGTATTGAGCTGGATAGATAGAAATTGGGCCTGCAGAGTCTGTCAAGTGTGAACAGAGTTAGGGAGACCTGCTTTGGGGATCTAGCACAATATCCACAATTTAAAAATGAAAATGAAAGATTCCTTTGGCCTTCAGTCTCCCACGCTTTTATCTCAATATCCATCCATATCAACTTACGGCATCTCATTTTTCTCCAGTCATGTCTCTTTATAGACTCCATGGCATGCCATGATGCTCAATCTACTATATCTACCATGCCAAACCATATCTCTCTACTTACCACAATAGCCCTTTATAGCTGCAACATCAACTAATTCTGGGTAATCCAAGGTAGAGGGTGGGAAAAAAATGTGGCTGTAACAGCTGCTCCTTTTTTCAGGTATTTTCAGTGTTGGAGCTGATTTCCTCGGTTTCTTGGGCAGTAATTACTGTTTTATAAGCTGTTGTATTGTTTTGGAACTTTGAGGAAAGAAGATCAAAACTACATTACTTTAAAAAGGAAGAATACAGACAAAAGCAGTGGCCACATGGGCAGTGGCCAAACAGAGGAAAGAACATGGATGTTGTCTGATCCAGCAGTAATCTGCACAGCTGCTGCCTTTGCTGTTTCATTTCAAGTATCTTTAGACATTGGAGTTTGGTCTAAGAAAAGTAAACAAACAGCAAAATAAACAGCTGGCCTTGGAGAAACCTGTGTGTGGGAGTTTACAGCAGGGGAGCAGCTCAGTGGCTTTTTAAAGTGTGACCTTACTGTTTTCCTTTTGTAAATCGACAATAGTAAGTAGTGTTTTCTTTTATTATATGTTGTTCTTGGGATCTGTCTCTTGATTAAACTTTAAAAATATAAAAACACAGGTACTAAGCTAGCCTGGAGCAATGTTTTTAGAGCAGTAAAACTGTTCGATTTTCTGGGTCTGTAGATTGTTAAAGTGCAATGATGGCATTTAGCACAGTGATCTGCTCTTCCTCTTAGATATGGGAGAGTTTCCATGTTATTGATGATTATGTCTGCAGGAAGTGTGTTTAGTCGTGTGTCCTATCGGATTGCATGGATCAGTTGGAACGGCATTTGGAGGCAATGAGGAATTTACAGATGTCAGGGGGTGTGATGGATGGCAGTTGCAGGGAGGGAGATAAACCAAATCATTCAGGTAGATGGGTGACCTCCACGAAAGGTAGGAGAGGGAGGTACATAGTGCAGGAGTTTCCTGTGGCTATCCTGACCTCAAACAAGTATACTGTTCTGAAAACTGTACCGGTTGATAGATTCTCAGGGGAATGTAGCACAGACAGCTAAGTTTCTAGTACCGAGACTGGCTCTAACACAACGAGGGGTGTGCCAGGTTCCAAGCGGTTGATTGTGATAGGGGATTCTCTAGTCAGAGGCACAGACAGACAATTCTGCAGCCAACAACAAGAAATCAGAATGGTGTGTTGCCTCCCTGGTGCCAGGATCAAAGATATTTTGGAGACTGTGCAGAATATTCTCAAAGGGGAGAGAGACTAGCAGGACGTTGCTGCACACATTGGAACTAACAACATGGGAAAAGAAAAGGATGAGATTCTGAGGAGAGAATATAACAAATTCAGCAGGAATTTGAAGAGTAGGGTCACTGAGAGCTGTAATATCTAGATTACTCCCAGTGCCATGAGCTGATCAGGGTAGGAATAGGAGATTAGAGCAGATGAATGAGTTGTTGAAGGACTGGTGTAGGGGAGAAGCATTCATATTTTCGGACCACTAGAATTTCTTCAGGGGTTGAAATGACCTGTACAAGAAGGACAGATTGCACTAGAATTGGAAGGCAACTAATATTCTGGCAGGGAGATTTGCTGGAACTGCTCTGGAGGACTTACACGTGTAAGGGGTGGAGGGGGTAGGTGGTTGGTGGTAGGGGGTGGGGTGAGTGTGGTGGGACCCAGAGAGATAGAGAGAAAGAGATCAGTCTGAGAATGTACAGTTGGAAAATGGAATAAGTCAAACAGACTTATAGGTAGAACAAAGCAGACAATGAGGTAGGGCTGATAAATTAAACTGCATTTCTTTCAATGCAAGACGCCTAACAGGTAAAGCAGATAAACTCAGGTCAAGGTCAGGAACATAGGACTGGGTTATCACAGTAATTACAGAGACATGGCTCAGGGATGGACAGGACTGGCAACTTAATGTTCCAAGTATAGATGTTATAGGAAGGATTGAAAGGGGGATTAAGAGAGGAGAGGATGTGGCATGTTTGATTAGGGATAATATTACAGCTGTATTTCGGGAGGATATTCTTGGGAATACATCCAGGCAAGTTATTTGGGTGGAACTGAGAAATAAGAAAGGAATGGTCACCTTATTGGGATTATACTATCAACACCCCACCACACCCCACACCCCCTAAATAGTCAGTGGAAATTGAGAAGCAAATTTGTAAGGAGATCTCGGTTATCTGTAAGAATAATAAGGTGGTTACGGTAGGGAATTTTCACTTTCCAAACATAGACTGGGACTGCCATAGTGTTAAGCACTTAGATGGAAAGGAACTTGTTAAGTGTGTTCAGGAATATTTTCTGATTCAGGATGTAGATGTACCTATTAGAGAAGGTGCAAAACTTGACCTATTTTGGAAAATAAAGCAGGGCAGGTGACAGCAGTGTCAGTGGGGGAGCACTTTAGGGCCAGTGACAATCATTCTATTAGTTTTAAAATAGTGATGGAAAAGGATACACCCAATCTAAAAGTTAAAGTTCTAAATTGGAGGAAGGCCAATTTTGACAGTAATAGGCAAGAACTTTCAAACGTTGACTGGGGGCAGATGTTCGCAGGCAAAGGGATGGCTGGAAAATGGGAAGCTTTCAAAAATGAGATAAAGAGAATCCAGAGTCTTGCTATATATTCTTGCTAGGGTGAAGGGCAAGTCTGGTAGGTGCAGGGAACGCTAGATGACTAGAGAAATTGAGGTTTTGGTCGAGAATAAGAAGGAAGCATGTGTCAGGTATGGACAGCAGAGATCGAGTGATTCCCTAGAACAGCATAAAGGCAGTAGAAGTCCACTTAAGAGAGAAATCAGGTGGGGAAATGGAAGGCATGAGATAGTTTTGGCAAACAGGCTTAAGGAGAATCCAAAGGGACTCCACAAATACATTGATGACAAAAGGTAACGAGGGAAAGAGTAGGACCCCTTAAAGATTAGCAAAGCCACCTATGTGTATAACCACAGGAGATGGGAAAGATACTAAATGAATATTTTGCATCAATGTTTACTGTGGAGAAGGATATAAAAGATAGAGAACATGGGGGAAGAAAATGACATCTTGAAAAATGCCCATATTACAGAGGAGGTGGTGTTGAATGTCATTAAATGTATAAAGGTGGATAAATCCCAAGGGACTGAACAGGTGTATCCGAGAATTCTGTTTGAAGCTAAGGAAGTGATTGCTGGGCCCCTTGCCGAGATTCTTGTTTCACTGATAGCCACAGGTGAGGTGCCGGTAGACTGGAGGTTGGCTAAAGTGGTGCCACTATTTAAGATAGATGGAAAGGAAAAACCAGGGAATGATAGATCAGTGGCCTGACATTAGTGGTGGACAAGTTGTTGGAGGGAATCCTAAGAGACAGGATTTACATATGTTTCGAAAGGCAAGGACTGATTAGAGATAGTCAGCATGGCTTTGTGCATGGGAAGTCATGTCTCACTAACTTCATTGAGTTTTTTGAAGAAGTAACAAAGAGGGTTGATGAGGACAGAGTGGTGGACATGATCTATATGGACTTCAGTAGAGTGTTTGACAAGGTCCCTCATGGTCGACTGGCAAACGAGGTTAGATCACATGGAATACAGGGAGAACTAGCTTTTGGATACAGATATAGTAGGAACTGCAGATGCTGGAGAAGCTGAGATAACAAGGTGTAGAGCTGGATAAACACAGCAGGCCAAGCAGCATCAGAGGAGCAGGAAGGCTGACGTTTCAGGCCTAGACCCTTCTTCAGAAATGGGGGAAAGTAATGGGGATCTGAAAAAAAAGGGAGAGAGAGAGGTGGACAGAAGATGGATAGAGGAAAAGGTAGGAGGAGAGGAGAAGACAAGGTCAAAGACGTGCAGATGGAGCTAGTAAAGGTGAGTGTCGGTAGGGAGGTAGGGAGGAGATAGGTTAGTCCGGGAGGATGGACAGGTCAAGGAGGTGGCATGAGGTTAGTAGGTAGGATATGGAATGGGTCTTCAGGTGGGAGGAGGGGATATGTGAGAGGAAGAACAGGTTAGGGAGGCGGGGACGAACTGGGCTGGTTTTGGGATGCGGTGGGGGGAGTGGAGATTTTGAAGCTGGTGAAGCCCACATTGATACAATTGGGCTGCAGGGTTCCCAAGCAGAATATGAGTTACTGTTCCTGCAACCTGTGGGTTACATCATTGTGGCACTGCAGGAGGCCCATGATGGACATGTCATCTGCAGAATGGGAGGGGGAGTTGAAAAGTTTCCCGGCTGGGAGGGGCAGTTGTTTATTGCGAACCGAGCATAGGTGTTCTGCAAAGCAGTCCCTAAGCCTCCGCTTGGTTTCCCTGATGCACAGGAGGCCACAACGGGAACAGTGGATGCAGTATACCACATAAGCAGATGTGCAGGTGAACATCTGCTTGATGTGGAAAGTCTTCTTGGGGCTTGGAATGGGGGTGAGGTGAGAGGTATAGGGGCAGGTGTAGCACTTCCTGAGGTTACAGGGAAAAGTACCGGGTGAGGTGGGGCTAGAGGGGAGTGTGGAGCAGACGAGGGAGTCACGGAGAGAGTGGTCCCTCCGGAAGGCAGACAAGGGTGGGGAGGGAAAAATGTCTATGGTGGTGGGGTCAGATTGCAGATGGCGGAAGTGTCGGAGGATGATGTGTTGGATCCGGAGGTTGGTGAGGTAGTACGTGAGGATGAGGGCGATTCTGTTTTGGTCGTTGTTGCGGGGATGGGGTGTGAGGGATGAGTTGCAGGAAATGCGGGAGACACGGCCGAGGGCGTTCTCAACCACTGAGGGGGGGGGAGTTGCGTTCCTTGGAAAACAAAGACATCTGAGATACATGGGAGTGGAGTGCCTCATTCTGGGAGCAGATGCAGCAGATATGAAGGAATTGCGAATAGAGGATGGCATTTTTGCAGGAAGATGTGAGGGAGAGGTGTATTCTAGGTAGCTGTGGGAGTCGGTGGGCTTGAAATGGATGTTGGTTTCCATGGACGTCCAGTCCCTATACACTTGCATTCCCCATACAGTTGGCCTAAAGGCCCTCCGCTTCTTCCTGTCCCACAAGCCTGACCTGTCCCCCTCCACCGACACCCTCATCTGCTTAGCTGAACTCATCCTCACACTCAACAACTTCTCTTTCAATTCCTCCTACATCCGACAGACAAAGGGGGTGGCCATGGGTAACTGCATGGGCCCAAACTATGCCTGCCTCTTTGTAGGTTACATGGAACAATCCCTCTTCCATACATACACTGGCCCTAAAACTCACGTCTTCCTCCGCTACATTGATGACTGTATCTGCACCACATCATGCACCCACGAGGAGCTCAAACAGTTCATCCACTTCACCAATACCTTCCACCCCAACCTTAAGTTCACCTGGACCATGTCTAATACCTTTCTCTCCTCCCTGGATCTCTTTGTCTCCATCTCCGGCAACCACCGAGAAACCAAGACATATTTCAAGCCCACCGACTCCTACAGTTACATAGAATATAGCTCCTCCCACCCACCTTCCTGCAAAAATGCCATCCCCTATTCCCAATTTCTTCACCTCCTCCACATCTGCTCCCAGAATGAGGCATTCCACTCCCATACATCCCAGATATCCTCGTTTTTCAAGGACCGCAAATTCCCCCCTCCGGGGTTGAGAACACTCTCGACCATGTCGCCCGCATTTCCCAGAACTCATCCCTCACACTCCCTACCTGCAACAAAAACCAAAACAGAATCGCCCTCATCCTCAAGTACCACCCGACCAACCTCCGGATCCAACACATCATCCTCCAACGCATCTGCTATCTGCAATCCGACCCCACCACCAAAGACAGTTTTCCATCCCCACCCTTGTCTACCTTCTGGACGGACTACTCTCTCCGTGACTCCCTTGTCCGCTTCACACTCCCCTCCAGCCCCACCTCACCCGGCACTTTCCCTGCAACTGCAGGAAGTGCTACACTTGCCCCCACACCTCCTCCTTCACCGCCGTCCCAGGCCCCAAGAAGACTTTCCACATCAAGCAGATGTTCACCTGCATCTGCATCTGCTGTTCCCGCTGTGACCTCCTCTACATCAGAGAAACCAAGCAGAGGCTTGGGAACTGCTTTGCAGAACACCTACGCTCCGTTCGCACTAAACAACTGCGCCTCCCAGTCGCGAACCATTTCAACTCCCCCTCCCATTCCACAGATGACATGTCCATCCTGGGTCTCCTGAAGTACCACAACAATGCAACCCAAAGGTTGCAGGAACAGTAACTCATATTCAGCTTGGGAACCCTGCAGCCCTATATCAATGTGGATTTCACCAGCTTCAAAATCTCCCTTTCCCCCACTGCATCCCAAAACCAGCCCAGCTCGTCCCCGCCTCCCTAACCTGCTCTTCCTCTCACCTATCCCCTCCTCCCACCTCAAAGTATTTGGTATGTTTGCCTTTATTGGTCAGTACAATGAGCATAGGAGTTGGGAGGTCATGTTGCGGCTGTGCAGCACACTGATTAGGCCGCTTTTGGAATACTGTGTGCGGTTCTGGTCTCCCTCCTACAGGAAGGATGTCATGAAACTTAAAAGGGTTCAGAAAAGATTTACGAGGATGTTGCTCAGGTTGGAGTGTTTGGGAGGGGTTGGATAGGCTGGGGCTATTTTCCCTGGAGCGTCAGAAGTTGAAGGGTGACCTTATTGAAGCTTGTAAAATCATGATGGGCATGGATAGGTTAAAGAGACAATGTCTTTATGCCCCGGGGTGGGGGAGTCCATAATTAGTGGGCATAGGCTTTAGATGAGAGGTGACAGATTTAAAAGGGACCTAAGGAGCAACTTTTTCACACAGAGGTTGGTGTTTGTATGGAATGAGCTGCCAGAGGAATTGGCAGAGGCTGGTACGATTACAACACTTAAAAGCCATCTCGATGCTGATACTGCAAATGGGACTAGATTGATTTAGAATATCAAGTCAGCATGGACGAGTTGGAGTGTTTCTGCTCTGTATATCCCTATGACTCTGAGTATCAAATGAATGCCAAGTCATGCCCACACCAGTGTTCCCTTTAATTTTCTTACTAACTATGTAGCCGTATGAGGCCCTGACAAGGACGTGATTGGTGTGCCAGCACTGGTTGTCATGCACAGAACATGACAGTAACTGGATAATTTGGAGGTAACATTGGCACACACCCACCACACTTTGCCCTTGCACCTGCAATACCAACTCATCAAGTACCCACCATGGACGATCCCATGGGAGAGAGGAAATTAAACAAGAATGCTGTGTAATAGTGTTCAAAGAATTGATTGAAAACTTAATTACATTGAGAAAATTCATGAAAGCTCATTTACTATATTTGTATTCCTTCAAAAAGATAATGCCTAATAACATTTTATTCAAGTGCAGCAAACATAAGAATCCAACACCATTTGTAACTATCATTCAAACTGCATAATAGAGGGGACCCAATTGTGCTAATAGATAGTTGTGAAATCTGTGATATGGAAGCACCCAAGGCATAGAAACCATCAGGCTTCTGTCAACAGACATTTTTCATATTCATTTGTGGAATGTGGGCATCGTTGGCTGGCTGGCACTTAAAGCCTAGTCCTGTTAAACCATTTCTTTTTTGTTTAGATGAGATCTCACGTCATTCTTCTGAACTCCAGTGAATATAATCCTAACTGATTAAACCTCTCTTGTTATGTCGGTCCCAAAACCCCAGGAATCAGTCTGGTAAACCTTCACTGCACTTCCTCTATAGCAAGACCATCCTTCCTCCGATACAGAGACCAAACCTACATGCAATATTCAAGGAGTAGTCTCACAAAGTCCCCATATAACTGCAGCAAACATCCCTGCTCCTTTAGTCAAATCCTCTCACTATGAACACCAACACATGATTTGTTTTCTTTACTGCCTGCTGCACCTGCATGTTTACCTTCAGTGACTGGTGTACAGGGCACCCAGGTCTCAATGCACATTTCCCCACTCAATTTCTAGCTGTTGAGGGTAATAACCTGCCTTCCTGTTTTTGCTTCCAAAGTAGATAATCTTGCATTATGTTGCATCTACTATGCATTTTCCCATTCACTCAACCTGTCCAAATTACAGTGAACCATTTCTGTCTCTTGCTCACAGCTTACTCTCCCACCCAGCTTTGTTGTCAATCTTGTAGATATTACGTTTGGTTTCCTCATCCAAATCACTAATACATTTTGTGAATAGCTGGGGTCCTAGCACTGATCCTTGTGGGATCCCACCAGTCACTGACTGCCATTCAGAAAAAGACCTCTTCATTGCAACTCTTTGTTTCCTGTCTACTGACCAGTTTTCTAACCATCTCAATATACCAAGTCCAATCGCATGCATTTTAACTTGACACACTAATCTCTTATGTAGGACTTTGTCCCCAAAAGACTTTTGAAGTCCATATAAACCACATCCATTGGGTCTTCCTATCAACTCTACAAGTCACACCTTCAAAGAATTCCAGTAGATTTGTCAAGCATAATTTGCCTTTCACAAATATCTGCTTACTTGACCTGATCCTGTAGCTATTTTCCAAATGCATAGCCATCAAATCTTTAATAATTGACCCTAACATTTGCCACAACCAATGTCAGGCTGATTGGCCTGTGATTCCTGCTTTTTTTTCTTTACTTCCATTCTTAAATAGAGGAGTTACTTTAGCCACACTCCAATCTGTAGCAACTGTTCCAAAGTCTACACAAAGCCTCTCCACTGATTGAAAATTCAGCCCTAAGTCTCCAGCCAGTCAAGTATGCAATTGAAATCTTTTTTTTAATAATAACTCAAGGAATGTGTGAGATTTGGTCAGAATGGCATTTATTGCCCACCTTGCATTACCATGGACGGGAGTTTTGGAGGGTGGTATTTTTTGCCCAGGCATCAGTGGGACACTTATGGCCTCTGATATTAACCCACACGCCAGTCATATAAGTGCTCTAAAGATTGCTTTTTAACTGGAGACGGGTAGCTGCCTTTCACTTAAGCAGACTACCTACATTAAATATGCCAGACCACTAATCAACTGGTAGTTTCACAGTTCAAACTGCACCGGGGAAAATAACTACTAGCAGTCCCAGTTTAAAAGTCCCTAGTTTCAGGAACAGGTAAGTGCAGGGGCGTCACGATGGGTGAGGAGATGAAGTCTCAGGAAGATGCAGGAGGAGAGAGGGACAATGAGGCCTTTGATTGCAGACTCTTCTGAATGAAGGAAGTGAGGGCATTGTTGCTAAATTTGCAGATGATACAAAGATAGGCGGAGGGACAGGTGTTGTCGAGGAAGCTAGGAAGCTGCATAAGGACTTGGATAGTCCAGGAGAATGGACAAAGAAGTGACAGATGAAATACAGTGTGGGAAAGTGTGAGGTAGAAAGAATGGAGGCACAGACTATTTTCTAAATGTGGAAAGACTTCGGAAATCTGAAGGACAAAGGTATTTAGGAGTCCTCATTCAGGATTCTCTTCAGGTTAACATGTAGGTTCAGTTTGCTGTTAGAAGGCAAATGCGATGTTTGCACTCCTTTCCGAACAGCTAGAATGCAAAAGCAGAGATGTGATGCTGAATCTGTACAGCACACTAGTCAGACCACATTTGGAATATTGTGAGCAGCTTTGGGCCCTGTGCCTCAGGAAGGGTATGCTGACCTTGGATCCTGTCCAGAGGAGGTTTACAAGAATGATCCCAAGAATAAAGAGCCTGTTATTTGAGTCATACAGGATTTTGTGTCTGTACTCGAGAGAGTTTAGAAGGAGCTTGACACTCTCGACCATCTACACCTCAGCACCATCGACACAGACGGGCCCTCCATTCTGCTTCCTAAAGTCAATGATCAGCTCCTTCATTTTGTTGACATTGGATGGAGAGATTGTTGGCTTTATATTATGCTGCTAAGTATTCAATCTCTCATCTGTATACTGTCTCATCGCTCTTTAACATCCAATCTACAACTGTGGTCATCAGCAAACTTGTAAACGGAGTTGGGGAGGAATTTGGCCACACAGTCGTGTATAAGGAGAATATAAGGAGTAAATGATAAAAGCAAGGATATAGAAAGCTCTTAGCTCCATCTCTCTCTTAATGTCTCAATTTCAGAAAGCAGCATTACTGGAAAAGTACTATTCACCGAGAAGTCATGGTTATATGGAAGATTTGCCACTTGAAATAGAACAACACACAGTGGAATTTAAAATCCATGAAAAAGATTCTGGAACTAAGAGTCTAATGATTACCATTGCCAATTATCAGGTTTGAGTTAAAGAAAGGCTGGATAGGCTGGGATTATGGTAGTTGTTGTTTTCCTAAAATGTGGAATTTCAAGACTAGGGGGATTATTTTTAAGGTGAGAGGAGAGAGATTTAAAAGACATGAGGCAATTTTTTTTTAAATAGAGGATGGTTCGCGTGTGTAATGAACTTCCTGAGGAAGTGGTGGATGTGGATACAACAACAATGTTTAAGAGATATTTGGATGTATATATGAGTAGAAAATCTTTGGAGAGAAATGGGCCAGGAGTAGGGAGTTGGGACTAATTTACTTTGGGATTATGTTCAGCATGGACTGGTTGGACTGATGGGTCTGTTTCCATGCTGTATGACTGTATGAAACTTATGGAATACTGAGAGGCCTGCTGAGAGCAGACGTAGAATAATGTTTCCACCGGTAGGAAAGATTAGGATCCGATGGCACAACCCCAGAGCAAAGGGATGACCCTTTAGAACTGAAATAAGGAGAAATTTCTTCAGTCAAAAGGTGGTTGATCTGTAAAACTCATTACTACAGAAGGCTACAGTGTTCAAGTCATTGAGTGAATTTAAGACAGAGATAGATGGGCTCTTGATTATTAAAAGGTATCGGGGTTACAGGGAGAAGGCACCAGAATGGTGCTTAGAAACATGTCAAACATGATCGATCGACAGAGTAGACTGAGCGGGCCAAATAGCCTATATCTTATGGTCACTCAGTGGGGAGGAGGGAGTGTGCATTATGGAAGGGAGATCTCTTAATGAGGCATCTCCTCCTTTTCCCTTCTCAGAGGTGTCCTGACCATCCCACCAGTTTCGACATCAAGGTCAGGTGGAAAATTTCGTTTAAGTGTTGCCCAGTTAAAGACATAAACCATTGACTTCACCTAACCCACCATAAAATTGCAAATTAGTCAGGGCTCATGGAAGGACCACTGGGAAGTTTTACGCACCATTTCCACTTCCCACCGAAGCATCCTGTCAAGGGACACTGTAAAATGATGCATACCTAAATGCAGAGATGCTGTTTGGCCATCTTGTTGAACAGATCCTTTGGTTTTAACATATCTTAGGAACTTTCTAGGTCTACTTCAGAAACATAAAGAGGCATCAACCACTTCGCTGTGAGCATGCTGGGAGGGAGGTGTGACTGACAGGAAGATATGGCACGATCACTTTCTCTGGATTCAAAATACTTTAAATTGTAGAACAGGGGGAAAATAAAGGGGCTAAAACCTTGCGCTCCATTGATTTTCTGTTACAGCTGTGATGAGACAAAGTGAAACCTCCAGGGAACTGACAGAAAAGCTATTTCTAAATTATTCCTCATTGATTTGCCAGAGAGCCAGCAGAAGGTTGGTGGGCCCCCTGTAGATTCCTATTCCTGCAATCTTATTTTTGCATACATTTCCCTATTATTCACACTTAAAATCATCTATTTATTATTGCTTGTCTGTTCTCAATGTACACTCTGGGTATTGTAATTTCATAGAAGCAGATTGAAAAGCACGAGCAAATGTTATTTTTAGCTGTATATAATGACCTGAATATATAAAAAAAACACAGGAACAGAAGACTGTATTGTAATTGAATGATTTGATTAGATGATTTTGAGCTACTTACTGCTTTGGGAATCATTAACTACAGGAGGGCAAAAAAGGGGCCTTATTAACATGATATCCTGCTGGTCCTTTTTGCTACTTCTTTCTCAGTCAGATTTCGGACAGGTAACTACTTATTTGTTGTGACCTAACAAAAATCATGACATTTTTCTGAGATGATGATGTGACTATTAAAGGTGATGCTTTTGAAGTCCCAAAATTAGTTGACCACTTTTTTAGGATGTGTTATCACAGGCATGTGCTAGATTCAGGACTTTTAATTATCTAGAAAATTGTTAATCACACTTTAGTTCATAGTGCTTTTCATATTTTGAAGCAATTAGAGATTTTTTTTTAACCACATAACTGTACTTTATTTTTGCAAGACTTACGATAGGCTAAATGTGCTGATCTCAAAATTGTTATTGATAATATGCAAAAAATTTGAATTCAAACTGTAAATGTTGTTTTGAAGTCAAATGCCTAGCACATATTTTTGCACAAGAAAATAACGTGCCAACTAGGAATTAAACTAATTTACTCTTCGTGATTTATGAACACTGGGAATTAACAGTGGATAAATCCCACCTGCACATTCAATTAAACTGCAACATATTAAAATTAAGTGCATGAAAATTGAGGAAATCAGAAACAAGGGAAATTAATTAGATATACTTCAAATAACCAAAAGTGAGATCTGAAGAGATTACTTCTAAATAGATTTGAGAGATATATCTTCTTCGTAATCTCCATGTGAATACTGTCAATACTGGCATGTGTTGGCTGGAAAATAAGATTACTTTGGAAAGTGAATTATAAAACAAAGTCTGTTCGTAACAGCTTGAAATCATTACTTTATTTGACATTTATTTTTATTTCAAATTTATTTGCTCAGAAGGACAGGATTTTTTGAGGTTTATGTACAGAAAGTAGCAATGCAGTGATTTGAGGTAATAATCCAAAGAATTCTAATAATTGTAGCAAATATCAATACTCAATTTTCATTACTTGCCTTTAATATCTGAGGCTTTTATGGACTAAAAATGGTTTTATAATACACTACTAATCTAAAATGGTTGCTTTGAACAAACCCAGGCACTCCATGTGGAATATACAAAGCTGGTTGCATCAGAATTACCATTTACATCTAAAAGGCATTGGCATTCAGTGAGGCATCAAGAAATTTCCATCTTTTGTCAAACAAATGCCTGCATGATAAATTCACATACTGAGAGATGAAAGATTGTCTACAGCTTTCCATCCAGGAGCAAAACAGTGACATAGAGTTGGTTTGCAGACTCTGGTGTCTATGTCAACAGCAGTCTTTGAGAAACAATGGAGACAGAAAGTCACATAACTGATTGATCAATTGATTGATTGATCAGTTGATTGTTGTCCCATGTACTGCAATTATGAAAAGTGTTGTTTTGCATGCTATACAAGTAGATCTTACCAAACAACGTGCATCAGGATGGCAGAACAGAGCACAGAATACAGTGTTGCAGGTTCAGAGAGAGATCAGAATTAACACTCAAGAGTTCCACTCGAAAAAATCTGATAATAGCAGGGAAGAAGCTGTTCTTGAATCTATTCAAACTTATATATCTTCTGCCAGATGGAAGAGTGTGGACAAGAGTGTAACTGGGGTGGGAGGGGTCTTTGATTATGTTGTTTGCTTTCCCGAAGTAGCAGGAACTATAGATAGAGTCGGTAGATGGAAGAATGATTTGCGTGATGGACTGAGCTGTGATCACAACTCTAATTTCTTGCTGTCCTGGGAGGAGCCAAACCACACAGTGATACATCCACATAAGATGCTTTCTATGCTGCATGTATAAAAATTGGTAAGTGTCCTTGTGGACATGCTGCATTTCCTTAGCCTCCTGAGGAAGTAAAGACATGGTTGTGCTTTCTTGACCACTGCATCAACATGGGTAGACCAGGACAGGTTGGTGGCAGTATCTGTGAAGAAAAAATCAGAGTTAACTTTTCAGGTCCAGTGACCCTTCTTCAGAGCTGATGGTAGCTAGGAAAATGTTGGTCATTATGCGGAAAATAGAGTGGAGGGACGGGCTAAGCACTAAATGATCAGTGGAGATAGAGAGAGAGAGAAGAACAATTGGACAAAGGAGTGGGTAACGATTTGGCTGGGAAGACATGAAAATTAACAGCTATTCACCTTACCATCCAGATCATTATCAACTCCTTTGTCTGTCCAACTGTTCTTCTCTCTCTTTCTCCGTCTCCACCTATCATTTTGTGCTTAGCCCCTCCCCCATCTAACCTTCTACATAAAAACCAACTTTTTCCTAGCTACCATCAGTTCTGAGGAAGGACCACGAGACCCGAAACTTTAACTTTGGTTTCTCTTCACAGAGGCTGCCAGATCTGCTGAGATTTTCCAGCAACTTCTGTTTTGTTCCTGATTCACTACATCCACAGTTCCTTTGGTTTATATTTAAGTTGTTGATGATGAAAAAAAAGAATACAGGCACAGACTATTTTCTAAACGGTGAGAAAATTCATAAAGCAGAAGTACAATGGGATCTGAGAGTGTTGGCCCAGGATTCTCTAAAAGTTAACTTGCAGGTACAGTCTTCAAGAGGGTTGGAATATAAAAGCAGCGATGTGCTTCTGAGACTTTATAAAGCTCTAGTTAGGCCCCATTTAGAATACTGTGTCCAATTTTGGGCCCCACACCTCAGGAAGGACATACTGGCCCTCGAGCGTGTCCAGCGCAGGATCACACAGATGACCCCTGGAATGGTAGGTTTAACGTAGGATGAACGGCTAAAGATCCTGGGATTTTATTCATTAGAGTTTAGAAGGTTGAGGGGAGATCTAATAGAAACTTACAAGATAATGTATGGTTTAGAAAGGGTGGACGCTGGGAAGTTGTTTCCGTTAGGCGGGGAGACTAGGACCCATGGGCACAGACTTAGAATTAGAGGGAGTAAATTTAAAATGGAAATGAGGAGACATTTCTTCAGCCAGAGAGTGGTGGACCTGTGGAATTCGTTGCCACGGAGTGCAGTGGAGGCCGGGATGTTAGATGCCTTCAAGGCAGAGATCGATAAATTCTTGATCTCACAAGGAATCGAGGGCTACGGGGACAGTGCAGGGAAGTGGAGTTGAAATGCCCATCAGCCATGATTTAAATGGCGGAGTGGAGCCAATGGGCCGAATGGCCTTACTTCCACTCCTATGTCTTATGGTCTTACAATCATCACTCCCAGGATCTTGACACTCTTGACCATCTCCACCTCAGCATGATTGATGCAGCTAGGAGCGTATCCTCAACTCTGCTACCTGAAGTCGATGACCAGCTCCTTCATTTTGCAGATGTTGGATAGAGAAATTGTTGGCTTTATGCTATACCGCTAAGTATTTAATCTCTCCCCTGTATTTTGTCTCATTGTTGTTTAAGATCCAATCTGCAACCATGGTGTCATCAGTAAACTTACAAATGGAGTTGGGGAGGAATTTGGCCACACAGTCTTGCACATATACGGAGTATATAAGGAGTAACTGATAACAGCAAAGATATAGAAAGCTCTTGTCTCCATCTCTCTCTTAATAGCTTTCAATTTTGGAAAGCAGTGCTACTGGAAAAGTACCATTCACCAAGAAATCATGGTTATATGCAGGATTGGCCACTCCTGAAGAAACAGAATAGTACATAGTGGAATTTGAAATCAAAACAAAAAATTGAACGAATGATTACCATTGCCGATTATTAGGAAAAAAAAACACCTTCACTAATGTCCTTCAAGGACGGAAATCTACTATCTTTCCCACATCTGGCCCTCATGTGACTCCAGATCCACTGCAATGGGGTTGACTTTACTGCCCTCTGGGCAATTAGGTTTAGGCAATAAATGCTGCCTTGCCAGTGAAACCCTCACCTTGTAAATGAACAAAAAAAACCTAAACAGTTGGGAATCAGCCTTCATTCTTACGACTCAAAGATTCCAAAACCCTGAAACTGAATGTTTTTACATTCCCATCTGTACAGACACCCACCCCTCCTCTTTTTAAGCTTCTTGCCTGTGTTTGTGCAAGTGTTTTGTGTCAAATTTTTATGGGGATAGACAATAATAAATTTCTTCTTTCTCTCTTTCAAGAAACCTCAGACTTGGATATCCTTCATTTTTGATCTGGTTAACTAAGTTGAACTTAAGAGTAATAGCAATGTGCTGAAAAGTGTACAAAAGTATATTTTTAACCAACTAAGTTGGGATTAAAAAAAGGGACCTTATCTTTCCTAAGCTGATCCTAACTGAAAGCAAGTCCAAATCCCAATACGGTAGTTTGTGACTGTAATTTCATACTGAGAAATGCAGAAAACTGTTATCAGTAAAATGTGTCCATGAAACTGTTTAATTCATGAAACCTCTACAGTGTGGAAGCAGGCAATTCAAACTATGTTACTGACATCAACTCTCCAAAGACCATCCCACCTAGACGCACCCCTTACCACATCCCTGTAACCCTGCATTTTCCATGGCTAATCCACTTAACCTGTACATCTTTTAGATTGTGGGAGGAAACCAGAGCACCCAGAGGAAATCCAGACTGATAGGAAGAAAATACGCAAACTCCATACAGAGGAGTCACCCCAAGGCTGAAATCAAACTCAGCACCCTGGCACAATGAGATAACAGTGCTAACCACTGAAGCAACGCAGTCCCCAATTGTTAGAGAAACTCAAAAGATTCACTGTCTTATCCATCCTGATTTAACTGAGCTCAATGCTGCTCCACTCCAACATCAGTGCAATAATGTTTATTATCTGTCCTCTTAAACAACTCAAGTTCATTAAAATGAAACTGAGGTTGGACATCAAATTTTGATTTGCTACTGAAGTTCACTTTCCGAGAATGAATAAAGGAAAGAATCACCAGCCTTTTAAAAAGACACATTCATTCATTCACAGAAGAGGTTTGCCAAGAGAGGGAGAAAAAGAACATATAGGAAGACCCCAATTGTTGTCTTCCACAATCTCTTGGCAGATGGTTAAATTGCATTGTTAATAGATGTCTCAATGAAAATGCCACTGATATCCATCTTGACTAGACCTAGAATCACCAACTACAGGAGAAAAGAAAAATCATTTAACTATAATGGAAAAGGACAAACGCACATCATGACTGGGACTTTCTGGTTATGCCCAAAGTTCCGACGCAAGGACCAAATATTGATGGCACTCAAGTTTATCCAACATGAAGCAATCTTGTGCTGGCCAGTTAATTATTTGCTGGTTGGTGGAGATGATGTAGTAATGATGCTTACCTGACCCTGAATGAAGATGGGCAGTAATATGATGGCCACAGAGTCAGTAGAACCATTTTTATAGGACTGCCAGTGTTCTCTGTATGTAGTCTTATTGGCCTTTGGAGACACTCAAACTGTCTGATGCCTGCCAATAACAAGACACCAGGCAATATGGGCAGCCTAATTATTGACTAAAGAAGGGATATTGAAACCTTTCAGGAAGAAGACAGTTGTTGACATGTTAGATAGAAAATCATGAGTAGCTCCATGGTTCAGTGTTGAGTCTTTGTAGGTTTTCAGTCATGCTACTTGGGAAAAGCATGTTTGGGAACAGGTTTTTATCCAAGGATAAGGGATTAAGGGGATTTCTTTCCTGAAAGAGGTTAACCAAGAAAGCCTAGACTGAGGTTGCAGAGAAGGTCAACAGTTGTCAGGTCAACTGGAGAAGGTGGCTATATTGCCTCTTGGTACTTAGCCAGATAAGGATGTACATGTATGCCTACTGAGGGAGGAGAAACAAACGCTTCCTTTTCTGGAACTCCAGTTAGGGCACCCAGGGTGTGAACAACAGCTCCTCAGCATTGATGGTGGTGATGTAAGGGCCACAACTAACATAGAAATGTAGAAAATTCTCACAGGTATTCCACTCCATCCCAGTCCGTCTAGGTCTCAGGTGAGCAGGATATGACCAGAAAGTTCATCCCAAGCCATGGGTCAGCACACATGTGCCTTTGCTGGCTGCACAACAGGAGTACTGTCATCTTAATGATAAATTGTTCGCCAGTGATTAATTCTGTGGGCCAGTTGATTTAAAACAGAAAAACACATTCCAAGTTATGAAACAGACATTACAGCAATTAATTGGATTGCTGATTAACGCAGCTTGCAGACACAGAGCAAACTACCAAGTAGAGCTACAACATTGTATAGACAAGGTGCATGGTGTCCTAAAGCTGATTCTCAAAGCTTATAGTTTCTTAAAGGTAAGTTATATAACCCACAAGCACCACTTGGGGTCACACACAACGGAATTAAGAAAAATGCAACTGCACTTGGGATATTTATGTTTGCCATAGGTGTGCCTCATTTACCAACATCTCTATCCCAATACTTGCAAACATCTGAAACTGCAGGAGTACGTTGGCTCACTCCTGATTGGGAAGATCCCCAGTGCCTATGTTTATTGCTTTGCAAATGGCATAATACAAGTGGTCACTAAGGATTGAGTCTTTAAATAGATAACAATACAGAGGGAAGAATGACTTTTATTGGATTGGGGATGAAGTCTTCTGAGTGCTTATTTTATGGCATGACTCCTGTAATCCCTGGGATTCTTCACAATGTTTCAGGTGGTCATCAGTTTCCTCCTCATCCTCTGTGTCTCAGGAGTGCTCACATTCTGTGTGTCCTTGCTGAATGACTAATCCCTCTGCAGTTCAGGGTGAAAGAGTCCGAAAGAGTCAATATTGAGAAATGCCTTAGCACCACTCATGATGATGTCGTACAAACTTGATAGTAGAGATGCTCGGGATCTCAAAGATGTCAGACTTACCATCTGCGTTTTCTTTATAGATATTGTTACAGACATCATCATATTAGTTTAGTTTGTGCTTTGTTGCCATTATGAAATAAAATACATATTGTTTCTGGTTAGAATTTCAAGTGGTTTTCCCCTACTAAAATTTCACCAAGCAGGCCCAAGAGATCCTGCAGAGGATGATGGAGAAAACTTTACCTGATTGCTCTTCATTGTTGTGGAAGCTATTGTGGGACTTCATCTCACAACATTGTGTACTGCAGGTCACTGCTATCTCCAAGACCTTGTTGAGGCATAGTAAAAGGACAACACCAGATGGAACCAAATACATGAATCACATCTTCAAAAGGCGTGTGGCCTGCCCAGTAATCACTTAGATTGCTCCACGACAGGTATTTTATTTCTCTCTTTCGGTTCCTTGCAGAAGTCACACCATCTCTTCATCGGATTACGCGTTGATCCCAGAATCAAACAGTAAAACCTAAGCCCTTGGGGTGCCAAAGTATATGGATGTTTTGGCTGGGTGTAGGATATCGAGTACATACTTACAAGATCCATGGGTTATTGTTGCAGACAGTTTGCACGTTCATGGAATGGGAGCCATTTCTGATGATGAAGAAATCTAGAAATAGAGTTGAATCCTCTTGCACTCTCTGAATCAGTGAGATACTGCATACATTAGATATTGTCAACCCAGCAAAAATGTTGAATCAAAATAAACAAGTATCTTCTCAATTCAGGAAACAAATTACCCCTTTCAAAATGCTATGGGAAATAATGATGAATGGACAATTTGGATCTAAGACACACCTATTGCTAAACGAGTGTGTTGTATATACAGAGATGATGTGAAAGCCCACGAAGACTTTTACAAAGGAAATAGATTTATTATCCTGAAGATGATTTGAAACGATGCTAAATGATCCATACAAGCCATCAAGGAATTCAGTCTCGCCTGGGGAAGGTAAGAGAAGCACTTTATTAGCTAAACACGTCAACTGAGATTAATGATCACATGAAGCATTGCAGTGCTTGGCTTAAATACTGAGCTAAACAAACTCTACGGCCATTTAACACACATGATATCCCAGATAAAAATTGGATGAAGTTGGATTAGAACTCTTCAGACTCAGAGGAGCTGGTTAAATGGTCACCTTTACTATCATTCTGCTATACAGGTTAGATCAATTAATGTTAACAGCTACCAGAATGTCTGACAGAACTCTTCAGTAGTTGCAGCATTACAGGCAATTCATGAGCAATGAAAACTTTAGACAGTTCGTAAAAGATTGAGAAATTCAATGCCAAATATTATCTCCATGCTTTCTGCAGTCAAGCGGAAAGATTGAGTCAGCAATGAAAAATCACCAAAACCTCATGATGTGCTGCAGACACAAGCACACAAGTAGAGAAGCTATTTCTTAATAGCAGACAATGGATCAGAAAGTAACCATCTCACCACCCACGCAGAATACAGAAACGGCCATCAATCCTAGAGTTCCATTGTTTCCCTGTTACCAAAATGGATCAGCAACAGTTACCACAGCAACAGCACTCACCACAGGAACAACACTCCCTGGAGAAGGAATATCACTCTAAAAAACAGCAGATACCAGAAGAACAATCAATGAAAACATACTCAGGTACCATCAGGCGACCTGAATGATTGAAAGACTATGTGTACGATTCACGTAGCAGAAATGAAACTCACTATAGTTAACTATGTTTTGTTAATGAATGGCAATATTCTTCTCAACCATGTATGTTGGGAGATTTGCATAAATTATATCTGCAGAAGAAGTGTTTGGAGGAATGCAGCTGTATTTATTGTTCTAGCTGGGTTGCCATAGTCATGTGACCTCTTCCTCTGCTGTAACTACCTTCATGTGTAATCTGTGGCAGCCATTGAACTCAGTCACTTGCAAAATATCCCCTGCAAAATGTGGAACCGGAATAGTGACAAAGTTCCATTCAATTGCTTCCTCACATCTAACCTATAAAATTCATCAATACACATTCATTCAGTATTCTGCCCTAGTCAGGTTATAAAAGAAAATTAGTAGCACCTACAGGTAACCAGCATGGCATGGGAGCCCCTTCTTTAACAGAGACAGATGAAGACATACTTTGCTGGGATTGAGTTGAATGTCACAGAACAGAAGGAGCTTTCATCTGCATCTGGCCTGTGCTGTGATGATGATAAATGAATATCGAAATCTGGGAACTTGTTCCATTTCGCTTTCAAGTTGAAAGAAAGAGTTCCAGCTGCTTTCTTAAAATGCTGTAAATGAATAATTATTTCATGAACTCCTTGGATAGCAAATATTTTGAGATCAAATGTGCAAGACCTATAATCAGTCAGCTATGTTAAACAATCAATTTATTTTTCATTCCATTCCTTGGCACTGCAAAAGGCCCTTGTGTTTGGGTACATTTAATTTTCTTTCCTCCTAGTTAGAGAGTGCGAAAATTTCATAATGATGACTTGAAATTGGGAAAGGCTTGAATATGATCCTTTACACAGCTAAAACCAATATGTAATAAAAACCAAAAGAACTGTGGATGCTGTAAATCAAGAACAAAACAAAGTTGCTGTAAAAGCTCAGCAGGTCTGGCAGCATCTGTGAAGGAGAAAACAGAGTTAACGTTTCAGGTCCGGTGATCCTTCCTCAGAATAAAATCAATACGTGTTCAGTAGTTGACTATTAAATTGAAAGATGTATCACAGATGAGTTCTGCAAGAAAATTTGAGAGGAGATGCACAGTGTGCATTCATTGGATCTATTGTATTTGAAAAAAATATTTGATAAAATATTATAAAGGATATAGTTGATATTATTCAAGCCAAATTGCTGGAAGAAAAGGGGATTATACAATGCAGCACAGTGAGTAGCTATATAGGAATATTTGTTTTATATTAGCAAGATGTACAAGATTAGCAGTGGTGTGCCCAAGGATCAATAAAGTGCCTCATATTTTTTATGTGCACAAATGTAGGAACAAAGTGGGAGTAATATTAAGATTTGTTGATTAGTTCAAATTAAGATCATGGGAAATTTTAAACGAAGCAGGCAGAAGACTACAATTAGACAGAGAATTGTGTTAAGATAAACCCAAAACTAAATGAGTCTGAAAATATATTCCAGGTTGTAAAATGGTCAATTGAGCAGAAGAGTAATAAGATCTAGGGATGAGTATGCAGCTATTTGAAAGTAAATGGTATGTTGGTTTTATGTATGAATGGTTTGTACAGGAATAGAAATTTTTCATTTATACAGTATCTTTTCAGAGTCACTGAGTCTCCCAAAGTAATTCAAAGTCAATGGGAATTTTGAAGTATTTTGTTTATAAATGTGGCAACTAATTAAGACACAATCCAATTCCACAGGCAATTAAGTAAATGACCACTTAACCTATTTTTGGAGGTGTTGATTATGGAATAATTATTAGTCAGGATATTTGAACATATCCTTGCAAGCACAGATTGCAGTGGTTCACAGGCCCCCAGCCCAACTATTTGTTTTGCAGAGCTGTGGAGTCTACAGACCATGCACATATTGGGTGTGGGTATTTGCACTCCCCTTATAGCTATCTGAAAGACCTTCTCAGAGATAATGGGAACTGCAGATGCTGGAGAATTCCAAGATAATAAAATGTGAGGCTGGATGAACACAGCAGGCCAAGCAGCATCTCAGGAGCACAAAAGCTGACGTTTCGGGCCTAGACCCTTCATCAGAGAGGGGGATGGGGGGAGGGGACTGGAATAAATAGGGAGAGAGGGGGAGGCGGACCGAAGATGGAGAGTAAAGAAGATAGGTGGAGAGAGTGTAGGTGGGGAGGTAGGGAGGGGATAGGTCAGTCCAGGGAAGACGGACAGGTCAAGGAGGTGGGATGAGGTTAGTAGGTAGCTGGGGGTGCGGCTTGGGGTGGGAGGAAGGGATGGGTGAGAGGAAGAACCGGTTAGGGAGGCAGAGACAGGTTGGACTGGTTTTGGGATGCAGTGGGTGGGGGGGAAGAGCTGGGCTGGTTGTGTGGTGCAGTGGGGGGAGGGGACGAACTGGGCTGGTTTAGGGATGCAGTAGGAGAAGGGGAGATTTTGAAACTGGTGAAGTCCACATTGAAAGACCTTCTCTTCTGTTTTTGGTTGCATTTCAGCCGCACACTCCTGATCTTTGGGCACCCGGCGCAGTGGGAAGGAGGCAGGTCAAAGGATCTTCACGTGGATCTGCTCCTGGGCCTGGCCAGGCTGGATATTAACAGGTCCAAGCTGCCAGAGGTGGGTGGGGGTATGGGGTTGTCATTTCTGCTGATTGCCTGTCCCTCTTTCGCAGTTAAGTTCGAGCCCAGGTTTCCTTGGAAAGTGAGCACATGCTGCCCACCAACACTTTTGATGCCTTTAGGGAAAGGTAGACACTGTGGGGGGTGCAGTGCTTTATTCCCACCTCCAATTCTATTTTGATTGGGACCCTACCATCCCCTTCATTTTCTCTTTCGCAGAAGCACTGCTCCTACTGAGTTTTGCTTGTTACTGGTTCCCTGGCCATATGGGTGTTTTTCCTGGTGGTGGAAATGTTGAATAAAATTAATTTGCACATGGTGTTTTTACTAACTCCTGCACTTACACAAACACACAACATGTGGGAAAATAGTATCAGAGATAATGGGAACTGCAGATGCTGGAGAATCCAAGATAATAAAATGTGAGGCTGGATGAACACAGCAGGCCAAGCAGCATCTCAGGAGCACAAAAGCTGACGTTTTGGGCCTAGACCCTTCATCGCAGAGGGGGATGGGGAGAGGGAACTGGAATAAATAGGGAGAGAGGGGGAGGCGGACCGAAGATGGAGAGTAAAGAAGATAGGTGGAGAGAGTATAGGTGGGGAGGTAGGGAGGGGATAGGTCAGTCCAGGGAAGATGGACAGGTCAAGGAGGTGGGATGAGGTTAGTAGGTAGATTGGGGTGCGGCTTGGGGTGGGAGGAAGGGATGGGTGAGAGGAAGAACCGGTTAGGGAGGCAGAGACAGGTTGGACTGGTATTGGGATGCAGTGGGTGGGGGGGAAGAGCTGGGCTGGTTGTGTGGTGCAGTGGGGGGAGGGGACGAACTGGGCTGGTTTAGGGATGCGGTAGGGGAAGGGGAGATTTTGAAACTGGTGAAGTCCACATTGATACCATATGGCTGCAGGGTTCCCAGGCGGAATATGAGTTGCTGTCCTTGCAACCTTCGGGTGGCATCATTGTGGCAGTGCAGGAGGCCCATGATGGACATGTCATCTAGAGAATGGGAGGGAGAGTGGAAATGGTTTGCGACTGGGAGGTGCAGTTGTTTGTTGCGAACTGAGCAGAGGTGTTCTGCAAAGCGGTCTCCAAGCCTCCGCTTGGTTTCCCCAATGTAGAGAAAGCCACACCGGGTACAGTGGATGCAGTATACCACATTGGCAGATGTGCAGGTGAACCTCTGCTTAATGTGGAATGTCATCTTGGGGCCTGGGATGGGGGTGAGGGAGGAGGTGTGGGGGCAGGTGTAGCATTTCCTGCGGTTGCAGGGGAAGGTGCCGGGTGTGGTGGGGTTGGAGGGCAGTGTGGAGCGAACAAGGGAGTCACGGAGAGAGTGGTCTCTCCGGAAAGCAGACAGGGGTGGGGATGGAAAAATGTCTTGGGTGGTGGGGTCAGATTGTAAATGGCGAAAGTGTCGGAGGATGATGCGTTGTATCCGGAGGTTGTTAGGGTGGTGTGTGAGAACGAGGGGGATCCTCTTAGGGCGGTTGTGGCGGGGGCGGGGTGTGAGGGATGTGTTGCGGGAAATACGGGAGACGCGGTCAAGGGCGTTCTCGATCACTGTGGGGGGAATGTTGCGGTCCTTGAAGAACTTGGACATCTGGGATGTGCGGGAGTGGAATGTCTTATCATGGGAGCAGATGCGGCGGAGGCGGAGGAATTGGGAATAGGGGATGGAATTTTTGCAGGAGGGTGGGTGGGAGGAGGTGTATTCTAGGTAGCTGTGGGAGTCGGTGGGCTTGAAATGGACATCAGTTACAAGCTGGTTGCCAGAGATGGAGACTGAGAGGCCCAGGAAAGTGAGGGATGTGCTGGAGATGGCCCAGGTGAACTGAAGGTTGGGGTGGAAGGTGTTGGTGAAGTGGATGAACTGTTCGAGCTCCTCTGGGGAGCAAGAGGCGGCGCTGATACAGTCATCAATGTACCGGAGGAAGAGGTGGAGTTTGGGGCCTGTGTAGGTGCGGAAGAGGGACTGTTCCACGTAACCTACAAAGAGGCAGGCATAGCTGGGGCCCATGCGGGTGCCCATGGCCACCCCCATAGTCTGTAGGAAGTGGGAGCAGTCAAAAGAGAAGTTGTTGAGGGTGAGGACGAGTTCAGCTAGGCGGATGAGAGTGTCGGTGGAGGGGGACTGGTCGGGCCTGCGGGACAGGAAGAAGCGGAGGGCCTTGAGGCCATCTGCATGCGGAATGCAGGTGTATAGGGACTGGACGTCCATGGTGAATATGAGGTGTTGGGGGCCAGGGAATTGAAAGTCCTGGAGGAGGTGGAGGGCGTGGGTGGTTTCACGGACGTAGGTGGGGAGTTCCTGGACCAAAGGGGAGAAAATGGAGTCCAGATAGGTGGAGATGAGTTCGGTGGGGCAGGAGCAGGCTGAGACGATGGGTCGACCAGGGCAGGCAGGTTTGTGGATTTTGGGAAGGAGATAGAAACGGGCCGTGCGGGGTTGGGGAACAATGAGGTTGGAGGCTGTGGGTGGGAGGTCCCCTGAGGTGATGAGGTCGTGAATGGTGTTGGAGATGATGGTTTGGTGCTCGGGTGTGGGGTCATGATCGAGGGGGCGGTAGGAGGTGGTGTCGGAGAGTTGGCGCCTGGCCTCGGCGATGTAGAGGTCAGTGCGCCATTCTACCACTGCGCCACCCTTGTCTGCGGGTTTGATGGTGAGGTTGGGGTTGGAGCGGAGGGCTGCCCGTTCTGCAGGGGAGAGGTTGGAGTGGGTGAGTGGGTGGAGAGGTTGATGCGGTTAATGTCTCGACGGCAGTTGGAGATGAAGAGGTCGAGGGAGGGTAGGAGGCCTGGGAGTGGTGTCCAGGAGGAGGACTTGTGTTGGAAGTGGGTGAAGGGGTCAGTGGAAGGAGGGTTAGGTTCCCGGTTGAAGAAGTAGGCATGGAGGCGAAGACGGCGGAAAAACTGCTCTATGTCCAACCGTGACTGGTATTCGTTGATGTGTGGTTGTAGGGGGAAAAAGGTGAGCCCCTTACTCAGGACTGACCGTTCGTCCTCAGTCAGTGGGAGGTCTGGGGGGATGGTGAAGATGTGGCAGGGCTCAGGGTGGCTGTCTTCTCTGGGGTTGCTGGCTGTGGAGGTTGTGGGCGGAGCGATGAGGTCGTCGGCCGTGGGCGGGGTTCCGTCGGCCGTGGGCGGGGTTCCGTCGGCGTCGGCCGTGGGCGGGGTTCCGTCGGCCGTGGGCGGGGTTCCGTCGGCGTCGGCCGTGGGCGGGGTTCCGTCGGCGGTTGGAGTATCGGGGTGGGCGGCAGCAGCTGTGGTGAGGGTGGTGTGTGGGCTGTAGTACCTGGACGTGGAGGTGGTGACTGCAGCAGCGGTTCCGGAAGTTCTGTGGCCGGCGGAAACGGATGTGACGTCATCGGTGGGGTCTCCGGCCGTGTCCTCATGGTCAATGGCGGCGGGTGCATGGTGGGGGAGGGGCAGGGACAGAGTCGGGATTTGGGAGGCGCAGGAATCCTCTAGTGGGTGGCGGGGGCCCGTGAGTTGGTTGTACTTACGACTTTTGGTGTCCAGTAAAGCTGAGTGAAACTGGGTATTCAGTCTGTGGATCCTGCGGAGGATGAAAAACAGCAGAGGTCCTTTGCAGGTCTGGGAGAGGGAGGCTCTGAGCTGGGGCAGGCTGGATTGCAGTGCCTGGAGGTGCCGGCGCATGGCTGCAAGTGTCTGTTTCAGGACTCGCAGGGAGAAACGCTTCTGAAGGGTCTGAATGTTCTGGGTGTAGAGGTGGTCACGGTTGGGGCAAAATTGGGGAGGCTGAAATGTGGACTGTAGTCCCTTGGGGATGATCTGGTTCCGTAGGCAGGTGCTGAGGAAGGTGATGTGGCTGTGGGAAAATAAGTGCTTACTGATGTATGGCAGTAATAGGAACAAATATATAAAACCAGGTGAGTAGAATCTCCCCAGTTGAACAAATATACATAACCAGGAGATTAGATCTCCTCAGTTGAAGATTGATTACAAGCTGGCTGGCTACAGCCAGTACACTGTGCAAAAAAAAAATCCCCTGCTCGTCTTTGTAGTAACATACTGTTGTAAAGGCACACCAGATCCCTATGCTGTATGCACTGCTGCTCATGGTGAAGATTGCTTCCACCATTCTCTTTAAGCATAGAAAACTGCTTGCCAGACAATTGCAGTACAGCCAAGCCACTATGTGGTATCTTGCATTAACAAGAATGTAGTTTTTTGCATGTTAACAACTAGTTAAAGTTTACATTGATATGATAGACATTGTTACAGAGACTTCACGGAGGTCCAGATGTTAGGTCCCATGCATTCAAGATCCTAAACTGTGCTGCCCACGTGTTCTGTTAATGTCTCAACATGGAGTGGTGTTTATCACACTTCAGACCTATATACAACATCGTTCCCCCCTCCAAACATTTTTTACCCCATGATAGGGCAGCACGTTGACTCAGTGTTTAGCACTGCTGCCTTATAGCGCCAGGGCCCTGGATTCAATTTCACTCTAGGGCGACTGTCTGTGTGGAATTTGCACATTCTCCCTGTGTCTGTGCCGGTTTCCTCCAGGTGCTCTGGTTTCCTCCCATACTCCAAAGATGTGGAGGGTAGGTGGATTGGCCATGCTAAATTTCCCATAGTGTTCAGGGATGTGTAGCTTAGATGGGATGCTTCAAGGGTCAGTGTGGGCTTGTTGGGCTGAAGGGCCTGTTTCCACACTGTCGGGATTCTATGATTATTATTTGCATTTACATATGTGATTGGCCCATCTCCCCATCAAATTAAGTTTGTGATCATTAATGATGAGAATTATTTGATTAGCTCCCAGGTATCTGAACAGATTAAGATGATGAACAAGACAGGGAGAAGCCATCGGATCTCCTCAAGCTCAGGAAATATCTTTGCTCTCTTCAAAATAAAAAAACTATAAGTCTGAAGAAAGCCAATTTACTTTTCCTTAAGTAGTTGTTGTAATGTAACCTGGGACTTGTAATTTTGTAGGCAGAGACGATTGTATGTGTGAACCAGTCACACTGTACATCCTGAAAACAAGTGACAACATTGAGAGAAGGACGATCAAGAATTAACATTCTGATCAGGACAAGAACCAAGTTAGCAAACCCTGTGAACAGATACCAGTCTTTTACTCCACCCATAACAATAATTTTTGTTTTGTCTCTCTGAATCTGTCTGTATGTGTATGTAGCGGAGGAGCTTTACAGGAAGGTTAGAGTTCTAACTAGTAGGGTATGTGCTGATGGTTTATAAATAATTAATCAGTAAATAAACTATTATTCATTTATTATAAATAATAATTCTTGTTAAGCACAAATACATGGCCCATGTTGTCCATCCAGCTGGATATGAAAGTCAGGTAAATTGGAGAATTCAGCATTTTCTTTTCAATCTGTAAATTTTGTGATTACTCCAGGAACGACAGGTTTGAATCTTCAGCACACTACCCCAGTGAGATATAACAATTGCAATTGTATGGACACTTTTTGACTTTTTGGTGTACCCTGTGTAGGAAAGTTGTTTCTGGCATATTTTTATTCTTAAGTACTATGCTTCTTGGATAATATCTTACATTGTTGTGAGCCATAAACAGTGTTTGCTTCACCAGACTTACTATCCTATACAGTGACACTCTCCGTGGTGTCCAACTTAAAAAAGAACTCCCCATCTCTGCCCTAAAAGGGTGACACCAATTTTTAAAACAGTCCCCCTAGTCCGGGACTCCACCACAAGAGAAAACATCATTCCACTTTATCAAGGTCATTCAGAATCTCCTGCACCTCAATCAAGTTTATACCTCCCTTTCCTAAACTCCAGTGAAAATAGGCCCTCATAAGACGAAACATTCATTCTAGACACCTGTTTTTTTTTAATTCATTCGTGGGAAATGGGCACTGCCAGGGAGAATATTTGTTGCAGTCCCTAACTGCCTTTGAGAAGATGATGGTGGATGCCTTCTTGAACTGCAGTGCAGATGTTGGAAGTTGACCCACAATGCTAATGTGTTCCTGAATCTTGATCCAGTGAGAGTGAAGGAACAGCAAAATATTTCCAAATCAGAATGGCTTGGTGGGGGACTTGCAGATGGAAGTGTTTTCTTGTATCTGTTGCCATTCTCCCCTTTGTTGGTAGTGGTCCTGGTTTTGAGAGGTACTATCTAAAGAGCCTTTGCAAATTTCTGCAGTGCACCTTGTAGATGGTACACATTGCTGCTGGTGAGCATCAATGGTGGAGGGAGTGGATGCTTGAAGATGTGACGGCTATCAAACAGGCTGCCTTTACCTGGATGACATCAAGTTTATTGAGTGCAGTTGGAGCTGCTCTCATTAAGACAATTTGAGGTTCAGTTATGACTTTTGCCTTGTGTTTGAGGGCCAGGGGTTAAGTTACCTGCAGGCCAGACAGCATCAGAGGAGCAGGAAAGTTGGCATTTCGTGTCGGGACCCTCCTTCAGAAAGGGTCATTTTCTGAAGAAGGGCCCTGATCCGAAACGTCAACTTTCCTGCTCCTCTGATGCTGTCTGGCCTGCCGTGTTCATCCAGCTCCACACTATTATCTCTAACTCCAGCATCGGAGGTTATTACTGCCTCTGGGTAAGTTTCCTGCTGCAAGATTCCTTAAATCTGAGCTGTTCTTGTAGCCATAGTACATATGAGAAGCCCAGTTCAATTTCCTGTCAATGGTATCTTCCAAGATGTTGATATTAGTGGATTCAATGTTAGTGACGTCATTGAATGTCAGATCACAGAGATATACCGAGCGGAAACAGGCCTTTTAGTCCAACTTGTCCATGCCGACCAGATATTCTATACAGATTTAGTTCCATTTGCCAGCTTTTGGCCCATATCCTTCTAAATCCTTCCTATTCATGCACCCATCCAGGTGCTAAATTAATTGTTGTAATCGTAGGTTGGATTCTCTCTTTTTGGAGATAGTTAGTGCCTGGCACTGGTGCCACAAAATGTTACTTACTATTTGTCAGGCGAAACCTGGATGTTTGCCCAGGTCTTGTTGCATTTGAGCTAGCAATGGTTCAGTATCTAAGGAGTCATGAATGGTGAACATTGTGCTTTCATCAACAAATATCCCCACTTGTGATGTTGTGAAGGTCAATGATGAAGCAGCACAATATGGTTGCATTACTAACCATCTTCTGAACCATCTCCAATGCATCTATATTCTTCCTAAAATAAGGAGTCAAAACTGTGTCAGAGTCTAGGCCCGAAACGTCAGCTTTTGTGCTCCTAAGATGCTGCTTGGCCTGCTCTGTTCATCCAGCTCCACACTTTGCTACCCTAGACAAAACTGTGCACAGTATTCAAGATGTGTTCTCACTAATGCCCGAGAAAAATTGAAGCTTAACATTCTTAAATTTTATGCTCAACGTCCTTCATATCAAAGGTAGCATCCCATCAATAGTAAATGCAAACTACAGTGGATGCTGGAGGTTTGCAATAAGAAAAGACAATGCCAGAAAAATGCAACAGATTTGACATCATCCATAGAGCGAGAAATCAAGTTACCGTTTTGTATCCATTCTGGCTCTTCAATGGAAATGCTATTCCATTAGCCCCCTTAATTACCTGCCGTGCCTATGTATCTATATATTGTGACTTACGTTTTCCAGAGCACCTAGATTTCTCTACACATCTCAAAATTCTGCAGTCACTCTCATTTAAGTAATATTCAGCATTTTTTTATTTTTTTCCTGACAGAATGAACACCTTTATTTTCCCCACTTAATACTCCTTATTATCCATGTTCCATATTACTCCTTCGAAGAACTCCAATAAAATTAGCTACACATGATTTTTTCTTCCCAACTACTTTTTTTAATATAATTACCCAGCTACAATGCCCCCAGTGATTGATTCTAATAGATTTCCCAAGACAGATGTAAAGCTACCTCATCTATAGTGAATGAAACCTTTGAAGAGCAGGTGTGCATGCTGGAATGGATAGAGATAGAGGAAGCTGATGTGCTGAAAATTTTGTCAAACATTAAGATTGACAAGTCGCCAGGCCCGGATCAGATTTGTCCTCGGCTGCTTTGGGAAGCGAGAAATGCAATTGCTTCGCCACTTGCGAAGATCTTTGCATCCTCGCTCTCCACTGGAGTCGTACCTGAGGACTGGAGAGAGGCAAATGTAATTCCTCTCTTCAAGAAAGGAAATAGGGAAATCCCCGGCAATTATAGACCGGTAAGTCTCACGTCTGTCGTCTGCAAGGTGTTAGAAAGGATTCTGAGGGACAAGATTTATGACCATCTGGAAGAGCATGGCTTGATCAAATACAGTCAACACGGCTTTGTGAGGGGTAGGTCATGCCTTACAAACCTTATCGAGTTTTTTGAGGATGTGACTAGAAAGGTTGATGAGGGTCGAGCTGTGGATGTGGTGTATATGGACTTCAGTAAGGCATTTGATAAGGTTCCCCATGGTAGGCTCATTCAGAAGGTCAGGAGGAATGGGATACAGGGGAACTTAGCTGCTTGGATACAGAATTGGCTGGCCAACAGAAGACAGCAAGTGGTAGTAGAAGGAAAATATTCTGCCTGGAAGTCAGTGGTGAGTGGAGTTCCACAGGGCTCTGTCCTTGGCCCTCTACTGTTTGTAATTTTTATTAATGACTTGGACGAGGGAATTGAAGGATGGGTCAGCAAGTTTGCAGACGACACAAAGGTCGGAGGTGTCATTGACAGTGTAGAGGGCTGTTGTAGGCTGCAGCAGGACATTGACAGGATGCAGAGATGGGCTGAGAGGTGGCAGATGGAGTTCAACCTGGATAAATGCGAGGTGATGCATTTTGGAAGGTCGAATTTGAAAGCTGAGTACAGGATTAAGGATAGGATTCTTGGCAGCGTGGAGGAACAGAGGGGTCTTGGTGTGCAGATACATAGATCCCTTAAAATGGCCACCCAAGTGGACAGGGTTGTTAAGAAAGCATATGGTGTTTTGGCTTTCATTAACAGGGGGATTGAGTTTAAGAGTCGTGAGATCTTGTTGCAGCTCTATAAAACTTTGGTTAGACCGCACTTGGAATACTGCGTCCAGTTCTGGGCGCCCTATTATAGGAAAGATGTGGATGCTTTGGAGAGGGTTCAGAGGAGGTTTACCAGGATGCTGCCTGGACTGGAGGGCTTATCTTATGAAGAGAGGTTGACTGAGCTCGGTCTCTTTTCATTGGAGAAAAGGAGGAGGAGAGGGGACCTAATTGAGGTATACAAGATAATGAGAGGCATAGATAGAGTTGATAGCCAGAGACTATTTCCCAGGGCAGAAATGGCTAGCACGAGGGGTCATAGTTTTAAGCTGGTTGGTGGAAAGTATCGAGGGGATGTCAGAGGCAGGTTCATTACGCAGAGAGTTGTGAGAGCATGGAATGCGTTGCCAGCAGCAGTTGTGGAAGCAAGGTCATTGGGGTCATTTAAGAGACTGCTGGACATGTATATGGTCACAGAAATTTGAGGGTGCATACATGAGGATCAATGGTCGGCACAACATTGTGGGCTGAAGGGCCTGTTCTGTGCTGTACTGTTCTATGTTCTATGTTCTATGTTCTATATATTCTTCTAATGTCTTCCTCTCTCCCCTCTTGAATGAAGGAATTATATGTGCTATTTTCTAGCCTGATGCAAGCCTTCCAGAATACAGCAAATTTTGGAAAGTTTCCACGTCCACCAGGAGTCTGAGACCCAACTCCATCATTTTGCTCTGTACCATTTCCCTCATGTTTATTTAGTTTACTAAGTTCGTCTCACCCATCTGCCTTCTGATTTGCAGATATATATGCAGGGCAGTTTGTATTCTCAAATGTGAAGACAGGAGCAAATATCTGAACATTGCATCCACTACTTCCTTCATATCTGCTATTAACTTCCCATTCTCGTGGTCTGAACCCACTGATTTCCAATTCTCCCACAGATACTGTCTGATGTTCTTGCCTGTACCTGCTTTGGAGTTACTGACATCTTTCTCCAAGCTGAACATCCAAGTGACTACAAATGCAAGTGATCAGGGAGGCCTGGCCAGATCCTGCCTCCCTTTAAAAGTTTAGAATGCAACAAATCCAGACATATCCCATTAATGCTGTACAAAGATTGACAAAAGGCCTGAATATCCTGATACATACAAATAACTTTTAATTAACTTGTAACTTTTTCTATGAATTCTGATATGTAAATTCTACCACTTAAATTCTAGGCTTTTTGCCAGGTACTCCAGGAGAATGGAAATTTTACTTGGCACTCTCAGTTTTGTTCCTTTCTTGAAGCAATAATGACATGATTTCTGTAATTCATCAAATGTGCATTCAGACTTAATATATTAACATGACCATTGTAGTTCAAAAGGACAACTTTTCTGAAGATTCTTTTCTTTTTGGAAGCATTTCTATCAATGTAAGAGTGAATAAGCTCATTGTACTGAATTAATAACATTAGAAGACTGGTTCGAATGAGTTTTTAAGACTTTAAAATAATCATGGTGGGAATAGCATTAATTATGACATCAAAATTATGTATACACTGGGACCATAATGTTCTATCCAGACCAGATATAATGTTTTGTTTGTAGTATAATGATAATAACCTCCCTTAGGGTCCATTTCTAAGCTTCGACTGTGACAGCAGGTCTGTTTGTTTGTTTTAGCTCCTGCCATGTTTTTACTAGTTGAGACCACAGATGGCAAGAAGTTTCATGCTGCAAGAGCAAGATGAAACATTTTGTGCTTTTTCTTTGCATCACCAAAGTGTATATTCAGAATAATTCCCAGTGATAGTACCACGTATGGTATTTCTATTTAAAAATTGTAATTTTCTTTCATGGAAAGCTCTCTTGCTTTCAAATGCGACATATTTCTACAGAACAAATTCAGGTTTTATTTTAGAAAAAGGCAGAAGATGCAAATCTGTTCAACGAAAATCAGCTTTGATGTTAGCCATGACGAGAAGGGAATAATATTGCAACTGCGAAAGTTTGCCACAGTAAGTAACAATTAGCTGAAGTTCAGCAACAAAAACCATATATTTTATTTAAGCATGGATAAACATTATAAATAATAAATGCATCGTTACATGTTCAAAAATAATTGCTCCTGAAGTATTTGATTGTCACTGTCTCTTGATTCCAAAAGCAAATATCATTGTTTTATTTTGTATCAGGCAAATTGTGACTTTCTAAGCAAACATCAAGAGCTCCTAATTTTTCTTTGCTGCGTGAGTACCTGTAACTCCAATAGAAAGTCATTGACAACATAGAAATAATACATGCCTTTAAATAAATACCATTAAATTGCTTTTTACTGAGGTTACAGTGCCCAATTGGAAATCCCCAAATGAATGAAATCCCAGCATTTTTATGCCCTTTAATATTTGCTCTCAGCTCTTAGTCCAGATTTTATTTTCAAACAAAGAATCAAATGTAGTGGTATGATGGTAATTATGGGTGCACTAGATTGAAAAAGAAATGAAATCTAATTGAGCAAAATATCAATGAGCAAGTTGAAAATCCATCCAAGTTTACTTTTAGTTTGAAAACTGTCACTTTTAACTTTAGGAATCATGTACAATCACGTATCTAACAAACGCATATATCTGACATGAGATAATTGCAGATCTAAAGGGGAAATTTTATTACATTGCTGGTACAGTGAGGATAAGGCATTCACACATGGGCTTATGGTGGTCTGTTTGGATCTCTTCTGAGAAGATGGTTTGTCACAAGGCAGTTCGGAAGAGTGTTTGAAGTTACAAACGCGTGAACAAGGAACAAGAGTAGGCCACTCAGCCCTTCAAGCATGCCAACCATTCAATAAGATCATGGCTGATTTGATTTTAACCATAACTCTGTGTTACCACTTATCCCTATAATCTTTCGTCCCCTTGGTACCCAAGAATCCATCTGCCTCTCCCTTAAATATACAGAAATTCTGCTCGAAGGTTAATTACCTCCTCTGCTCCCCCAGGGTAAATGTCAACATCTGCTCTCTGCTGCCTCACACAATAAATCTCTCTCTTCCTTCACACACCTCCCACCAAAGCTCATACTCTATTATTCTCACTAACACTATCATCTTGCCTCACTCACTCATGCCCACCACACCACCATGCCCCACTCTACTGCCTCCATGTTACCTATTCACTGACTCGGACCACTCACTACTGTTCCCCCACTTCCAAAGGCAGTAATAGCAATGCCACTCACTTTCATTTCACACAATCATTGAAAGCTTACAGTGCAACAAGCAGCCATTTAGTCAATGGAGTGTGCACCAATCCTCCAAAATCATCCCACCAAGAACAAATCCCCATAACCCTGCATTTCCCATGGCTAATCCATATAGCCTGCACACTCCTGCAAACCACAAGGTAATTTAGCATGGACAATCCACCTAACTTGCATATCTTTGGACTTTGGGAGGAAACACCCACACCCAGAGGAAACCTACATAAATATGGGAAGAAGGTGTAAACTCCCACATAGACAATCGCCCAAGGCTGGAATCTAACCCAAGTCTTGGGTGCTGTGAGGCAGCAATGCGAACCACTAAGCCAGCATGCCGACAATCCTTCCTTTTTTTTAAATTTCAGGAGAAAACAGACCATAAGAGGGCTAAAAGAGCCAAGAGGGATGGTGGGACACTGTCATTCAGCTCCTCAGCTCCCACAAGGAGACAATCCTGGCCTTTATCTCAAGAGGGTTGGAACATAAAAGCAGTGATGTGCTTCTGAGACTTTATAAAGCTCTAGTTAGGCCCCATTTAGAATACTGTGTCCAATTTTGGGGCCCACACCTCAGGAAGGATATACTGGCCCTCGAGCGTGTCCAGCGGAGATTCATACAGATGATCCCTGGAATGGTAGGTTTAACGTACAATGAACGGCTAAGGATCCTGGGATTGTATTCATTAGAGTTCTGAAGGTTGAGGGGAGATCTAATAGAAACTTACAAGATAATGTATGGCTTGGAAAGGGTGGACGCTGGGAAGTTGTTTCTGTTAGGCAGGGAGACTAGGACCCATGGGCACAGCCTTAGAATTAGAGGGGGTAAATTTAAAACAGAAATGAGGAGACATTTCTTCAGCCAGAGTGGTGGGCCTGTGGAATTCATTGCTACGGAGCGCATTGGAGGCCGAGACATTAAATGTCTTCAAGACAGAGATTGATAAATACTTGATCTCAGAAGGAATCAAGGGCTATGGGGGCAGGGGGGGGAGTGCAGGGAAATGGAGTTGAAATGCCCATCAGCCATGATTTATATGGCGGAGTGGACTCAATGGACCGAATGGCCTTACTTCCACTCCTATGTCTTATGGTCTTATGGTCTTTACTAGTGAAGATCAGGAATAGTTGTTAGAGCTGCTGAAATTTCCATGTCCCAGCTATCAGGTAAGGTGTGTTGCTCACTGTTGTGCTACTCCCACCACCTCCTCTGTGAATAGATTATTAACATGCCACAACACTCTTTCTCTTTTGTTTCCTGCTGGTACCAGTTTGATAACCAGAATCCCTGCCCTCAAGACGATGTTGCCACATTGTGCTCCCTTCCTCTACTCTGAGGAAGACAGCATAAATGTTTCAGAGGGAGATCAGCAACCCCCCACCTGATCAGGTACTAACATATCTTGGGGGTATTTCTTTTCTAGGTCAGAGTCCATGGCACCTTCTGAGGAGCACTTCACCGCTGCAGTTGGCTGAGGAAGAAATGCCCCAGGTCTCTATAACATAGAATATTCTCAGAGACCAACCACCATCTCAGCCACAGGCAGCAGAGGACATCATGGTGTCAGCAATTCAAAGCTTCATACAAATCCATAAGCAGGCACAGAAGCAGTGGGCAGGCTTGTCAGGGGGCACTGAGCACCCTGAAACAAATGGCCTGCTCCTTCTCCAAATTCATATGTTTGTGTGTTTTAATAAAATCTTGAGTATGTTTGAAAAAATAACAACCTCAAGCATCATGATGATACAGGATATGGACTGGTGATCTTTGAATGTTTTTGTCCAACTTAATGCCTGCAATTTCATTGGATTTTTTTTTAAAGGACCTGAAGCGTTCACTTAAAATAACCACAGACATCACCTGACCTACTCAGATTGGCCAGGTTTCAGGAAACCAACACAGATTACACAAAAATGGCAGTCTAAATTCAAATTAGCGTTTTATCTAGTCACCAACACCAATGCCAAACCCCACCCCAGAATCTAAAAATTGTCCTCATTTCCCAAATGATTTGCATCCTCATATGTCACTGTGTACAATTCTGTTTGCCCTTCTGTGCGAAGGATGTTGTTAAACTTGAGGGGGTGCAGAAAAAAAAAATACAAGGATGTTGCTGGGACTGGAGGGTTTGAGCTATTGGGAGAGACAGAATAAAGTGGGGCTTTTTTCCTCAGAATTTCAGAGGCTGAGGAGTGATCCAATGGAAGTTTATAAAATCATGAGAGGCATAGACAGGTCTTTTAGCCAAGGTCTTTTTTCCAAGGGTAATGGAGTCCAAGACTAGACAGTATAGATTTTAGATGAAAGGGGAAAGATTTAAAAAGGACCTGAAGGGTAACTTATTCAAGCAGAGGATGGTGCATATTTGAAACAAGGTACCAGAGGAAGTGGTGGAGGGGAGTACAATTATAACATTTAAAAGGCATCTAGATTGATATATGAATAGAAAGGGTTTAGAAGGATATAGGCCAAACGTCAGCAAAATGGGACTAGCTCAGATTGGGATGTCTGGTTGGCATGGATGAATTGGACTGCAGGCTCTTTTTTTGTGCTGCACAACTCTTCATTGGAGATGAAACATCACCTACAATTATCAACGATGTGAAGGTGCCAGTGTTGGACTGGGGTGGGCAATGGCAACAATGACACGACACCAGCTGATAGCCCAACAGGCTTATTTGAAGACACAAGCTTTCGGAGCCTCACTCCTTCTTCAGATGTCAGTGAGAGAAATGGCATCGGGCATAGAATTTGTAAGCAAGAGGTCAAAGGGTTATAGAACTGATGCGGTGTTGAACAAACCCAAGATGGCACTTAACTTTTTAAAATCGGTTAGAAAGGATTAATATGCAGAATCCTAAATTTCTTTCAAGTCATTGCCCCAAGATAACAAAAGATTCTAACAATTCTCTCAGTATACCAGAAGTGACAACCCAGGTCAGAGTATGCATTTTATATGTGAGCCTTGCTTAGAATCTGTCTGTGTATCAACTTGGAGTCAGACTGGTTTTATTTCCAAAGTGGGAATTTATAAAATGTCACATTGACTGTCTACAAATCTCGGGGCAGTGACTTGCAAGAAATTTGGGAATTTGCATATCGATCCTTTCTAACTAATTAAAGATTTAACAGCCATCTTTGGTTTGTTCAATACCACGTCAGTTCTATGACCCTTTGACCTTTTGCTTATAAATTCTGTTCCTGATGTCACCTCTCTCACTGACACCTGAAGGAGTGAGACTCTGAAAGCTTGTGTCTTCAAATAAACCTGTTGGACTATGACCTGGTGTTGTGTGATTTTTGGCCTTACAATTACCAAGCCTAAACACCATGAATTCAGCAGACAGAATATACAAAGAAGCTACGATTTCAAAAGTTTCCTTCTAAGGCAAAAGCAGAACAACTTGATCTTAGACAGCAGTGTTTCAACAGGCTAGGGAAGGCTCTGTCTCTCTCTAGGAGAAACTTGACAAACTAATTGGAAAGAAACTTCAGGAAAGCAAGAATTTTTAAGAAGTAGCTGCAACCTTCATTAGTGCTTATCATCCAAAATGCCAAGTAGCACTGCATGGTATCAGGTTATAACTGTCGCGTATGGGCCCCTAAAGGACTCTAAATTCTATATTCTTTTACCTACCTTTCCTATTGGACAGTTATTGCTTTTAATGTTTGATTGTGTACACGAGAACTAAAGTGGCCGCGAAAGGCCGCATGCTCAATAATGCATCTTTACTATTTTCCTTGGCATAAACAAGTAATAAAATTGCCCTTTAATGCAGGAAGATCATGTAATTGGCTCCTAATTGCTTACAGGAAAAACAAATTAATTAATTTTTTAGAGATAATGGGAACTGCAGATGCTGGAGAATTCAAGATAACAAAGTGTGGAGCTGGATGAACACAGCAGGCCAAGCAGCATCTTAGGGGCACAAAAGCTGACGTTTCAGGCCTAGACTCTTCATCAGAAAAGCTTTTGTGCTCCTAAGATACTGCTAGGCCTGCTCTGTTCATCCAGCTCCACACTTTGTTAATTCATTTTTTAGGTGGATTAAAAATCTAGCCATTTACTAAAGAGATGTTAAACCTTTGTTATGCTCAGACAAGGAAGTTAAAAAGAGGGGAGGCAATTCATGCCTTCAAACCTGGTGGTGTCAAAATTAACAATTGACTCTTAAATGGGTCATACTTGAATTTCTAAAAATGCTGGGTATTTTTAAAAGATTATGCATTATGCATTATTAGTCTTTTTATCTATCAATCTTAACATGACAAGAAGAAAGCTAAAGCAACACATAAGGAGGAAACGACTGGAATTAAATGCATTTCGTCAACTTTTATCTTTTATGGTCTTGTAAAATGTTGTCAGTAATGCTTTTGTAATACATAGATGTTGAAACAAGTATAATTTTTCATATTATGCTCAGTATAGAGGCTCTGGATATTGCTATCAACTAATAACGAACTAGAGGTCTGTGGCATTGTTTCCGAAGGACAGATTAAATTTCATGCCAAGGCAAAGGGATGTACGTACCGAAGCACTAGTAATATCAGTAAACAGGAAAGGAACCAATCACATTAAAGTATTTATGTACCAGAAACCAAGATGTTACAAATGCCAATATCCTTCCATTTTTATTTTAAATGCAGATAATGAAATGCAATTAAGATTGGATTAAAATAACAGCCAAAGCAAAATGTTTGACAGACCATGAATGTGAAATCGATGCAAGGCTCGTAAAGTCGCAATTGTAAAGTTAGTACACTGTAAAAATCCCAGTTACCATCATTCAACAAGGTGCGACCTTTCTTCCAGGTCTTTATTCAAGCAAGATTAGCAGCATAACAGGTGACATGAATAAAGTTTTTCTTTGTGAAGTGAATGATGATGATTTGCACTGCACTATCTGATAAAGGTGTGAATGTAAATTCAGTGGTAATATGCAAAAGGGCATTGGGTACATAATTTAAAGAAAAGTGTGTAGTGCTTATAAGGAAAAGATTGAGGGAATTGAACTAATTGGATAGTACTTTGAAGGAGCTGATGCTGCACAATGTGCCAAGTGACTTCATCTAAACTATTGTAAGATTCTTTTTTTTTTAAAGATGACTTTACACATCATATATGTAATGCATGTGAAAAGGTGAGAAGGCAGGGCCTGTACTCAATGGAATTCAGTAGAATGAAAGGTGACCATATTGAAACATACGATTCTTAGGAGGCTTGACAGGGTAAATACTGAAAGAATGTTTCCCCGCTTTGGGACAGTCTAGGACTAGAGGCCATAATCCCAAGTAAGAATTCTCACATTTAAAACAGAGACAAGGAAGAATTTCTTCTCTCAAAAGGTAATGAATCTATGGAATTCTTGACCACAGAGGCTGTGTTAAGTATATTCAATGCTGAAATAGAGAGATTTCTAATCATTAGGGGAATCGAGGTTTATAGAGAGATAGTAGAAAAATGGAGTTGAGGATTATTAGATCAACGATGATTTTCTTGAATGGTGAAGTACACCCAGTTGGCTGAATGGTCCACTTTTCCAAACCCAGGTTCAGCCTCCTGAGCCTTCTCTGGATTGCCTCCAAAGTTAGTACATCTTTCCTTAGATCAGGGGCCCAAAACTGTTTACAATATTCTGGCTGTGGTCTGACTAGTGATTTGTGTAATTTTGGCAAAACCTGCCTATTTTTATAATCCATTCCCTTTGAAACAAAAGCCAACATTCCATTTGCCTTCCCACTGAATGTTGATGCGAGCTTTATTTTATGATTAAGTCTATGGCCATGGCTCTTTGATCCCTTTACCAGGGAAAAATTCCTTCCTGTCTACCCTATGTCCCTCATAATTTTATACATCTCCATCATGACCCCAACCCCTCAGTCTCCTCTGCTCTGAGGAAAATCACCACAAATTGTCCAAACTTACTTAATAGCCACAAACTTCCAGCCGAGGCAACATATTGACAAATCTTTTCTGCACCCTTTCCACTACTATCACATCCCTCCAAGAATATGAATTCCAAAACTGCTCACAATACTCTTGGTGTGGTCTAACCAATATTTTCATACAGTTCCAGCATTATCTCCCTGATGTTAAATTCTATCCTCAGCTAATTAAAGCAATTGGCCTATTACCTTCAGGGAATACTGGATATGCATGCCAAGGTCCCTCTGATCCTCAGTGCTTTCCAGGATTCTACTGTATATCATGTATCCCTTGTTATCTTGCCCAAATACATCACCACTAACTTATCTGGGTTGAATTTCTTTTGCCACTAATCACTTTGTCTGATCAGCCCATTTATATCCTCCTGCAATCTAAGGCTGAGTCTATCTCCTCCTCATGAATTAACACACCACTAATTTTCACATCACCTGTGAGCGTATTCAACAACTTATCTATGTTCAAATCTAAACTCTTTGTACATACCACAAATAGCAAGGGCCCAAGCATTGACTCCTGTGGAACCCTACTGGACCAAGGCTTCCAGTCACAAACCACGCCCCCCACCGCCCCCAACGATCACTCACTGCTTCCTGCCATTCAGCCAATTCGAGATCCATTTAGCCAAATTTCTTTGGATTCCATGAACTCTTACTTTCATTATCATTTTCCAATGTAAACTTTTTCAAAAGCCTTGCTAAATTCCAAATGGACTATCTCAAATGTATTGCCTTCATCTGGTCACCTCTTTGAAAAGTTAAATCAAATTGGTCATATATGACTCCCCCTTAACAGAACAATTAATCCCAGCCTCTCCAAGTACTTGATTGGCTTTTCAGTCAGAACCAGTTGCTGTGGGCTCAAGAGGACTCAGCATAGTAACAATATTTTGATTGGTTCCTCGGCGAGTGGCTATGGCCTTAGGTTTTATGAAAGAACAGAAACACCCATACTGCAAAGAGAATGTCTCTCTCCCTCTCCCCCTCCCCCTACCCCTCCCCTTTTTGTCTGGAGTAAAAAGAAAATCCTTCGTAGGTAGCTACTCTTTTTCATCTATCCCTGTCAATTCTAAAATCTTAAAATCCATTGTTGAAAGGAAAAGGGAAAACCACCTTCAGAGGCACTGAAAGGGTGAATCGCCAACCAATAAGTGAAAGACTGAAAACCATTGTACTCACTATTTCACATTATTAACCAATAATTGGAAGGAATTGAGAGATAGTCAAAAGTAAATAACTCACCACGGTTTGTGATCCGAACTGTTGCAAACATTGGGCTTTTATAATCTTTTTTTCCCTTCCACACCCAACATATTTGTGTCATGTCTCTTTGCCCATTTATACATCTATGGGACTTTTTTTAAAATAGGTTAGAGTTTAAGTTATAGAGTTGTAATTTGGCAATTCATGTTTCTATTTAGTTTTTGGCTAAAACACTTTGATTGCAATAAGTAGTTATTTTTTGATTAAGGAACAGAAACCCAGTATGCATATTCCATTAACTTGTACTAGACCATGTGGTAAAGTTGTTAAAACGAATGTTCCCATTTACTATGATCCTGGGAGTACTGTGCATTGATTTACAGTGAGTCATGGCAAAACACTGCCATTTTTAGAGCACGCTTTCTTAGCGTTATGCTACCAGGACCCCAGTGTAGTTATCTGAATACCAGGCTTTTAAACCAGGTAAACTTCCGTTTAGACCAAAATTGATGAAATTCAGACAATAGGTCGATAAATAAGTGTTCCATTTAAATATTTACTTTTCAGTATTTTTTGAACTAATTTGCAGTGTGTAAGATAGTTAATGATACTTAATTAATTCGCATTGCTTTAATAACGAATTCTTAGCAGGAAAGACAGTATAGCTTTCATCATACTAAATTAGAAACTCTGCATATGAATACAAGTGAACTATTCTGAAAGGGGTGGTAATAATTCCTGTCTTCACAAACAAAGGTGGGAAAATTATGCCCTTTGTCAGTATTAATGAAATGAAGGAAATGTACACAGTTCATGCACAATTGAGAGAATTGGCTTTCATTAACAACAGTAATGAGCCTTTAACAGTCATGAAACAGCATTTCAGCACAATAACCTCCAGAGAATTTGATAATCCTGCTGTGGTGAAGGGTTAAAAACACTGAAGAAAATCGACTGCCACTACAAGTAATGCGAGCACTTCTTTTGATTAACATATACCTAACTCACAGAGTCAACTTAAACCGTCCAGCATCTGCAGTTCCCATTATCTCTGATACTATTTTAACCTCAACTTAAACCATGGCAGGTTATTTTATATTAGACTAATACTCTCCAAGGACATTGGAAAAAAACCTGATGGAAGGAGGTAATGAGTGCAAGAGGAAGGCATGAACATTGCCGCCAGGTAACAATGTCGGACTTGTGTGCAGGCAATGGGAAGTAGAGAAATTACAAGAGAATTGAAAAAAAAGAAATATTAACAAACATTTACCAAATGAAGTATTTGAGAACAGTATTATGCAAATCACACAATGCACATCATGATTGCTGCATAATATAGTTAATACCAAAAAGGGTTAATTAACATCACAAAATAAGCTCCATCCATCAGAATATAAAGCACAGTTCCTGGAAGGAGCTAATCAGTGTGCTCTGAGTTCTCCATGTATTTATCAGTATCTATATTGTGCTCCAGTGATTGTTCTTCATGTTCACAGCATGTAACTAAAGTTGAATGTGTATTTACTCTTAATTTGTCTGGTGTCTAAGATGCAATTATGTATCTTAGATCTACTGGCTATTACATGATGTGCAATAAACCAATTTATTGTTCAAAAGCATTGAGCCTATCTTCTATGTAGAAAATCAAAGAGCATCTTTCCCCATGTTATCAGTAGTATACACTAAAACTAGCAAAAGATAGCTTGGTGGGGGGGGGGGGATGTACAGTAGCTCAGTGGTTAGCACTGTGACGTCACAGCACCAAGGACATGTGTTCGCTTCCAGCCTGGGTCAACTAACAGTGTAGAGTTTGCACATTCTCTCTGAGTTTGCATGGGTTTCCTTTGGATGCTCTGGTTTCCTCCTACAGTCCAAAGATTGGTCATGCTAAATTTCTCTGTGCAGGGCAGGTGCATGAGCTACAAGGTTACAGGATAGGATAGGGTAGGGGAGTGTTCAATGTTCTTTGGAGATCTGGCATGGATTCAATGGAGAGAATGACTTGCTTCCACACTGTCGGCATTCTATGATTGGTGGAAGCAAATCTACCCAAGTCATCCCAGTTGGCTCCTGCAAAAACCAACATTTTGAATAACAATGAAAAGGAAAATGGGCTGAATTTTCTGATCCAGCGAGGTGTGACCAGGAGCAAGATTGACAAAAAGCATAGCTACCCTACTCACTCTCTCCTACCCGGGGAGAGGGGGCATGAATATTCTTTCAGTCAGTGGCCCTGATGTTCTGCATGACATAAATGTCCTGTTGATAGAAACAGCTGATTCATAATCAATTCAATAGGACAATAACTGGTAGAACAGATGATTCAATACAATATAAAAAGATAATTCATATAAAGAATCAAGGTTTAAGGTCCTTAAAAATTTAGAAATCTACAACGTAGTTTAGGTTTGACCTTAGATGCAAGATGGAATTGAGACAATGATTTGCACAATAGGAATTCCATCTTGCAGGATGTCAAGCTAGATTTTTCTATGACCTGGACATGGATCCATTGGAATTTGGATGTCATTGCCAATGTTATAAGCCATCCTATGGATTTTTAACTAATTGAGGTTGCCTTCATCTAAGGCTTCTCTTGGTTTCCTCCTTGCGGATCCAGCACTCCTAGTGGAACTGTCAGCTGTACATCACTGGATCCCTCCTGGTGAGCATGCTACCTCACTGGTCTGCCTGCAATGTTTAATCCAGCAGGGGTCCCAAAGGGAATTTCTTAATCAGGTGTTAACAGAGCCCTCCGTGGTAATTTTCAGGTCCAGCATTGAGGATTATGTTGAGATTATAACCAAATCAGAAAAGCCTAACTTGACATCCTGCAAGATGGAATTCCTATTGTGCAAATCATTGTCTCAATTCCACCTGGTCTTGCGTCTAAGGTCAAACCTAGCCTAAGTTATAGACTTCTAAATTTTTAAGGAGCATAAACCTTGATTCTTTATATGAATTATCTTTTTCTATTATATTGAATCATTTGTTCTACCAGTTATTGTCCTATTGAATTGATTATGAATCAGATGTTTCTACTAACAGGACATTTATGTCATGCAGAACATCAGGGCCACTGACTGAAAGAATATAGTCAGAGACTTCTAATGATATTTTAGGAAAATAATTTCATGATTCTCTTCGTTACTCTGTAAAACTTTTATGGAATGTTATATTGTATCTAACTGTAAACTCCTACCACTTTTAGAGCCAGGAATCACAGCAAGGTGATATTCAAAACTCACCAACTAGTGTCACAAAATTCCATATGGATTGGTACCAGATGCATTAGCCTTGCTCCATTGAGTCTGGAGTTGTACTGTCAATGCCCTGCAGAACTGAATCTGCTAAAATTTGCTAGATCAGCTAATTAAAATACTAATTGCCAGTTCTCTGCCACACATGTCGCTTGATACTGTACAGGCACCATGTGGAAATAAGGATAACCATTAAAAAGTCAGATTTGGTTAAAAATTGCCACAAATATCCTGTGCCTTCTGACAGAAAGGGACATAAGGAAAAAGGTTTCAAGTCATCATAGTGCAGATGCTCACATTTCAGTCAATGATGACTTAATGCCTGAATTTTACATTATTCTGAGATCTCCTTCACAAGTGCCCATGCTGCCAACCTTTAGTGCAACATCCACCATTGCAATTTGAGTTCCTACCAGAGGAGTGTTACCTCTGGTTCTCCATCTCTTCCTGGAGGTGTAACTTCTCTCAGTTCAGAAGCAGAGAGTTGGGAATGTGAGAAACAAACTGTGTGGAATGATGGAAAGAGAAGGAACTGAAGAGACAATTAACGAGCATGAGTGTCAGTATCCAGTGTCTCCAACCATTTCTTGATATCAGCTGGAGTAAATGGAATAGGATGGAGACTGGTGTCTGCGATGCTCAGGACCATTGGAGAAGGCTGAGATGGATCATCCACTCGATACTTCCATTTGAAGATTGTTGTAATGTCTTCAGCTTTATCTTTTGCATTGGTGTGTTGGGATTTTCCATCATCGAGATTAGGAGTGTCTATGGAGCTTCCTCCTCCAATGAGCTGTTTAATTGTCGACTACCATTCACAGCTGGATGTGACAGGGCTGCAGAGCTCAGATCTGACCTGTTGATTGTGGGATCTCACAACTATCCATCAACCCCATAGGCTTTACACCTTGTATAACATGGGCTGAAGGGCTAAAATTGTTGATGATATTCAAAAGCTGCATGACTTTAAATGAGTCCTATGAACATTCCAGTATGTGCCACAGATGGCATTTTTTCAGCAACTTCTAGTGGTTAAATTAAATAATCCCCTGACACTCACTTTACAATCAACTAGTAACAATATCTTTATCGAATGGTAACAGTGAACATATCAACTAAATTTTTAACAAACCAAATAAAACCTTTCTAACTATTAACTATTTCCAAACAAAATAAGATTCTAATGGTATGCTGTTCCAATAAATACAAGTTCCACTTATATAAAACAAAAATGAATAAAATAGAAGAATTTAGTCTCTCAAAGTTACAACCATGTTATGTATCTTCTGGAATGTTCTGTGCCTTCTCTGTCAGGAAAACTTTCTCCATCAAATTCTTCTGTCGGAAATATTAACTAGTTGTACTGTAGTTATCTTTGATTTAGATGGCGCTTTCTCTAAAACTAAGAGAAGACTGTGAGAACTAGCAATTCTTTCTTGAGAGCTGAGAGCTTTTGACTCTGCAGATGGTGGTTGGCTCTCCTATCTTTGCCCAACAGCCCTTCTTTTATACCCTTGATGACATATCAATATTCCTAACAATAGGTTTGGTATGACGTTGTCAAAACAATCAGATTTAAATGTAATTGTTTTTTGGTATCTCGGTGCCTGTTTCTTATTAATTAGCTAAATTCAAAACTTGTTGTCTTGATAACAAAACTGCAGCTTGGCCTGTTGACTGAACAGCCTTTTGAAACAATTGCTTCAATTGAGGTGCTCTGTGCACCTGCAAACCCACAAATTGCTGCTCACAGACAATCTTTTAGAATCTCTGAACACAGAAAAGGAACATCAGATTTTAAAAGGATCACACACTGCGTTACCCCCTTATATTTTACAGACACCAATATTCTACGTACACCAAATTTTAACATTCTGCCATCCAATCCATGAAACTCTACCCAACTTCACAACAATACAAATAGTGTGGTGGGGTCACACATGGTGTGATTTGAACCCAAGGTCTCTGTTGAGGCAGTCCTCATGGGTATGGAACTTGGCTCTCAGCCTCTGCTTGGTGATTCTGCATTGTTGCATATCTCAAAGGTCATCTTGGAGGACGCTTGCACAAAGATCGAAAGCTGAATGTCCTTAACTGCTGAAGTGTTCCCCCAATGGAAGGGAACATCCCTGTCTGGCGATTGTTGCGCAGTGTCCATTCATCCATTCTTGTAGCGCCTTCATAGTCTCACCAATATACCAGGCTTCGGGGCATCCTTGCCCACAGCGTATCTGGTAGACAACATTGGTTGAGTCACATGAGTATCTGACGTGTATGTGCTGAGTTGTATTTCCACATTTGATGGTAGTGTCCATGTCGAAGATCTTACATGTCTTGCAGAGATTACCATGACAGTGTTGTGTGGTGTTGTAACTGATGTTCTCTGAAGGCTGGGCAGTTTGTTGCAAATGGTGGTCTGTTTAAGGTTCTGCGGCTGCTTGAAGGTGAGAAGTGGAGGCGTGGGTTTGGTCTTGACAAGATACTCGTCATCATTGATGACATGTTGAAGGCTGCAAAGAAAATAGCATAATCTCTGTGCTCCAGGGAAGTACTGGACTACGAAGGGTACTTTATCGGTCATAATCTGTGTCTGCCTTCTGAGGGGATCATTGCAGTTTTTCCCTGTGGCACATAGGAATTGGCAATCAATGAGTTGAGCATCATATCCTGTTCTTATGAGGGCGTCCTTCAAAATCTTCAGGTGTCCGTTTTGTTTCTCCTCATCTGAGCAGATCTTGTGTATGTGCAGGGCATTTCCGTAGGGATGCTTCTTTAATATGTTTAGGGTGGAAGCTAGAGAGGTGCAGCATCATGAGGATATCCATGGACTTGTGGTAGAGTGATGTACTGAGGTGTCTGCCCCGATGGAGACGTGTGTGTCCAAGAATGAGGCTGAGTCTGAAGTGTAGTCCATGATATGTCTGATTGTGGGATGAAATTTGTGGATATCATTGTGTACTTGCTTCAGCGATCCCTCACCATGAGTCCAAAGGAAGAAAATGTCATTGATGTCTCTGGTGTATAGCATCCGTTGGAGATCCTGCACAGAAAAGAATTCTTGCTCAAACTTGTGCTGGAAAATATTGGCATATTTAGGTGCAAATTTGGTCCCCATGGCAGTTCCGTGTATCTAGATAAAGAACATGTTCTTGAACTGATTGGCCACTGAGACATGACAATTTCCTTGCAGCACCTGCAATCTGTCTGCCACTTAGACTTAATGAAAATGTGAGATCGGTGTGGCATTGTGCAATTAAGCAAGTTCCTTGACAGATTTGCCAGCAAGTATGTCAAGCTACCCCACTTTGTGTCTGCACTAAGCAGCATGGCAAGTTTTTAAGCTGTGCCAGAGGCGCCAAGGCATAAGAAGGCAAAGCAAGGCAAGATAACAATGCTGCAGGCTTCCCAGCAGGCATACCAGCAGGCTCTAAGTGAAAGTGCGCTGAGAGTAAGTGAGCAGCCAGGAGTTTCAACCTAGTCCAATCTATGGGTTGGGTCCCTATCCTTGCTTTTTAAGTGTCCTTGCGGAAACATTCCAAATATAGGTGCCAATGCAACATAGAACTGCAGAGACATATCATAAGTGAATGTGCCATGAGGGTGCGGGGAGGCTGGCGTGCATCAGATATGAATATCTGAGAATGTAAGATGCATGTGACCTCTGCCTGTGGAAGGCAGCCTGAGACATTGGTGTCCCATATCCCAGATAATGATTGAGAGGAGCAAGTAGTGAGCTGAAGTCATCAGGTAACCACCCTGACTTTCATGTCAGGAATTCTGTCTGTCTGGTTTCTATCTGGTGCACGGTTAAATAGCATTCTGCAAATAGTGAGGTGTGAATAGGTGGAAATGACGGTCCTGGTTAACAGGCCTTACACCAATAACTAGGAAGATTCTTATTTTGACGGCTAGAACTTTGTCGGTAAGTGGAACTGGTTGCTCCTGATGTCAACAAATGCTTTGGTTGTTAACTCATATGATTCTCCCAGATCTTTCACAAGACTTCACATTGTTTGGGAGCTGGGAAGATACCAGCCAATATCGTTCTTAGTTTATTGCACTTAATAATATTTATGGAACATATCATTGGACATGTAACCAGTAATCAGCCTCCTTCACATTTTTATATGCACATAAAATTTAAAACAAACAGAATTTACACAATGTATCTGTTTAAATAATAAATTTTATTTTGTCATAATAACAGACCCAAATGACTTATGACTATCTCAAATCTTTAATTACAATGTGTGCTCCTTAAAAGAAAGGCATACAAGCTAAAAGATGGCTGAGAGTGTCATCTGGATCATTCCTGTGTGGATAATGCAGAGTCTTGAAAGGAATCACGGAATGCCAAATGTGAAAATTATCAAAGAACCTCAGACATCAACACTTCAAGAGGAGAGATGCCTTCCAAATAAAAACTGTACAAAGATCTTCAATGGCTACAGAGATAATAACATAGAAAACCATTTTCTGTGAGCTGGATCCCAAACAGAGGACATGACTATGAGTTGAAAGGAACACAGCTCTGGGCGATCACTGGTGGTTTACTCTTCGAGGAATAAGCAAAAATGGAAGTTAAGAACTTGGTGCAACGCCTGGTCTCTATGTGCTAGAGTGCTGTGCGCTAATGTTATAATTTGGGGTTCAAGTTCCCTATGTTAAAGTGTGCTGTGAAGGAATGCGGCTGAAAACTTCTATGAGACAATCCTGCATGTGCAGCTGAAAAGAAATAATGTCATTCTCTCTCTCGCAGATTGCTGAAAACAAGGGAAGTCAGCAAGCCCATCCTTAAAGGAAACTGAACAATGTTCTTTCAGTGAATTGCAGAACAAAGAATCTCTACACAATTATTCAAATAGTAAATCAGCAATACTGGAATCACCACTTTAATGGTCACAGTGTTTCACAGTCTGTCATGGACAAGCCAAACTCTTATTCTTGTTTTTTTTTATTACTTTTACTTCTTGGATCCAATTCTAATTTCTAATCTGAATGTTACATTTTATTTTCTTTTCTCCCATCTGAGTCACTCATAAAGTAAGTGCTTAACTCAAGAAAGCTCAGTAAAATCAGTACTTTTTAAAACAAATATATTTGGGCTGGCAAAGGTCATAGTGTGGAGAGGGATCCTTTTTAGTTAACCCTGCTGCAACCCACCAAGAGAGAGGTTAGGTTAAGAGTAGAAGTCAGTTCATCCACCACTCCCCCCTCATCCAGAAACATAACCATTTGGATGTATCCAAAGCCAAAATGATTGGCCTGCAGACTGTTTATAAACACCTCAAAAACAAGAGGCTTAAATTAGTCTTCTGGCCTTTAAAATAACTCTGGTAAACACTTTAGCAGAAGTGAAAAATAATACTTCAGTTAATAATATTTTTTATCCTTTTTCCTTTTAACAATTTTATTTCATTTAATATTCCCATTTCTTTAATCTTGCTTCAACATTAACCATTCCCTACCCACCTGATCTTCAGTTATGATCACAATGTTACTCCCTGGTAATTAATTCTGGATTGCAGACTGAAATATCACTGGTTTATTGACCGATGCATGTAATGTGTATTCTTCCTGGAATGTCCTTCAAATTATCCATTCATGTAAATTCTTGCACCTTCCAATCAAAAACTTAAACCTTGCCTTACATTTTCTGATTAACAAATTTTACATTCTTGTCACCTGTCTGTTATACTTGGTTCTCCGTAGATACATTTCATATGCTTAGATCGCACCATGGCTGCATCAAATCTCTGAACTAGAAAATCAAATCTAAAAAAGATTTTTGAGAGCTTTTGAAATTTTCAAGTACAAATTGAAAATGAAGGCTATAAAAGTTTTGTTGCATAAATGAGCCATCTTGCTGTGAAATACTGTCATTGGAAGACTGGAAGCCAACATCATTCTTCCTGTCTAATTTTATTTGTTATGTTTAGTGGGCCCAAAAAGTAAAAATATCATAATGTGCAAACAGATTAAAAGAATGGATAGATTTTTTTTAAGAAAAGAAGTATTTACATAAAAGTAAAATACTGAAGCAAGCTGGATGCTGGCGAAACACTTCTGAGACTATTCTGAAGAAAAAAAATACCAGAATCAAAATATTAACTTTTTTTCTCTCTCCATAGATGCTTCCAGACTTGTTGAGTTTTCCTAGCATTCTCCGTGTTTGTTTAAAAAGCGTTTAAATTCTCTGTAGGTAAACTTGTTTCTTTAAAAATAAGTCACTAAATAAATCCTTACTCCATAAACCCATAAGATGTAGGAGCAGAAGTAGGCAATTCGGCTGACTGAATATGCTCAACGGTTCAATGCAATCGTGACTGATCTGATAATCCTCAATTCCACTTTCCTGACTTTTCCCATAACCCGTGATTCCCTTACTGATTAAAAATCTGTCTATTGCAGCTTTGAATAAACTTAATGACTTAGCCTCATCAGGCCTCTGTGATAAAGAATTCTGCAGACTCTCAATCCCTCCTAGAGAAGGAATCCCGCTCATTTGTTTTAAATGTGCAGCTTCTTATTCTGAGATGTTTCCCTCTGGTCTTACATTCTCCCACAATGGAAAAGACCTTTCTGCATCTAAGTATCAGAAATAGCTATTAATGAGATAATCACCCATCCAAATGTAAAACCCCAAAATCCTAAATTTAACCTCTGAATGGTGATCACGATCATTGCCATGGTTCTGTTATTACAGTCTGAATCTCTATGTTAGAAACCAGGCCACAATTTCCAACCTGTTTGACTACTGTGGCAAGTACATGAAAAAGCTCCAACGATCTTGCAAATACAAACAGAAACTTTAAGTGCAGTTGAAGAAGACCCTACCATTAGCGAAAGAAGAAATATTGATTGATTGATTCACTCACGATCATAGCACATGAGTAGTAAGGTCACCAACTGGAAGAAATGATGATGTCAAATATCAGCACTGTAGTCCTTTCAAACATTATGGAACCTCTGGTGACATTTTTCAAAGGAATGCAAAACAGAAGTCAATTGAAATAGAGTATCACTGGAGGAATTCAGAAAAAACCTCAAGTGTTGCATTCAAATGGAATGAAATATTGTTTTTAAAAAGGCACAGGAGAACACATGAAAGCATTATAACTGAAAATGAAGGTCATCAATAAAATTTACAAGCCAGCATAGGAGCATTCATGAAAGTAGAGTTAACAGGGTGAATTTTCCCTTTTAAGTGAATACCTGAGAAAAATAAATCAAACAAAAACTCACTTGCTTTTTAGCTGCAGCAGCACAAGCCAGAGTGTCGATGGGAAGGTAAGGTTTTTTTCTCCTCTCTCCAGTATAAAAACTTACCTCGTGCAGCAGAGGCCCTCTTATTTTTCAGTGGCAGCAGCGCAAGCCAGATTGTCAATGGGAAGGTAAGGTTTTATTTTCTCTCTCCAGTATATATATATTTGGGCGGTTGCTTTACCCGAAACACTACTTAGGTAGTGTCTCCCACCCATCCTCCTCCTCTAACCAAAAAAAACATTCTGAGCGCCAATTTGGTAAGGTTACAAGTTTTTTTTTTCTTTCAATAGTCTGTTCGGGAATTCAGAACAGTGGGAATGAATGTTAGGGCACTTTCATGCATCTCCTGTAGAATGTGGGAGGTAAGGGTCACCAGAAGTGTCCCCACTGACTTCATCTGCAGGAAATGCAGCCAACTTCAGCTCCGCAGAAACCGCGTTAGGGAACCGGAGCTTGATGAACTTTGGATCATTTGGGGGGCTGAGGGTGTGTTAGAGAGGAGTTATAAGGGGGTGGTCACACCCAAGGTACAGCAAAAAGGTAGCTGGGTGACTGTCAGGAACGGGAAAGGGAATAGGCAGACAGTGCAGGGATCCCCTGTGGCTATTCCCCTCAATAACAAGTACACCGTTTTGGATACTGTTGGGGGGACGACTTACCAGGGAAAGCCATGGTGTACAGGTCTCTGGCACAGAGCCTGCCCCTGTTGCTCAGAAGGGAAGTGGGGGAGAGGAGGAGAGCATTAATCATCGGGGACTCCACAGTTAGGGGAACAGATAGGAGGTTCTGTGGGGACGAGAGAGACTCGCGGTTGGTGTGTTGCCCCCCAGCTGCCAGATGTCTCGGATCATGTTTTTGGGATCCTTAACTGGGAGGAGGAGCAGCTCCAAGTTGTGGTCCATATAGGCACCAACGACATAGGTAGGAAAAGGGATGGGGATGTAAGGCAGAAATTCAAGGAGCTAGGGTGGAAGCTTAGAGCTAGAACAAACAGAGTTGTTATCTCTGGTTTGTTACCTGTGCCATGTGCTAGTGAGGCGAGGAATAGGGAGAGAGAGCAGTTGAACACATGACTAGAGGGATGGTGCAGGAGGGAGGGCTTCAGATACCTGGATAATTGGGGCTCATTCTGGGGTAGGTAGGACCTGTACAAACAGGATAGTCTACACCTGAATCAGAGGGGTACCAATATCCTGGTGGGGAAATTTGCTAATTCTCTTCGGGAGGGTTTGAACTAATTCAGCAGGGGGATGGAGGATCTGAATTGCAGCTCCAGTGTACAGGACGTTGAGAGTAGGGAGGTCATGAATAAGGTTTCAAGGTTGCAGGAGAGTACCGGCAGGCAGGAAGGCTTGAAGTGTGTCTACTTCAATGCCAGGAGCATCTGGAATAAGGTGGGTGAACTTGCAGCATGGGTTGGTACCTGGGACTTCAATGTTGTGGCCATTGCGGGGACTTGATTAGAGCAGGGACAGGAATGGTTGTTGCAGGTTCCAGGGTTTAGCTGTTTCAGTAAGATCAGGGAAGATGCTAAGAGGGGGAGGTGTGGCACTGTTAGTCAAGGACAGTATTATAGTGGCAGAAAGAACGTTTGATGTGGACTCATCTACTGAGGTAGTATGGGCTGAGGTTAGAAACAGGAAAGAAGAGGTCACCCTGTTGGAAGCTTTCTACAGGCCTCCAAAAATCTCCAGAGATGTAGAGGAAAGGATTACAAAGATGATTCTGGATAGGAGCAAAAGTAATAGGGTAGTTGTTATGGGGGACTTTAACTGTCCAAATATTGACTGGAAATGCTATAGTTTGAGTGCTTTAGATGGGTTAGTTTTTGTCCAATGTATGCAGGAGGGTTTCCTGACACAGCATGGAGATAGGCCAACAAGAGGCGAGGCCACATTTGATTTGGTACTGGGTAACAAACCAGGCTAGGTGTTAGATTTGGAGGTAGGTGAGCACTTTGGTGATAGTGACCACAATTTGGTTACATTCACTTTGATGATGGAAAAGGATAGGTGTATCCGGGAGTAATAGCTGGGGGAAAGGCAATTATGAGGTGATTAGGCAAGATTTAGGATGCACAGGATGGGGAAGGAAACTGGGCAGAAATGAAATGTGGAGCTTGTTCAAGGAACAGCTACTGCGTGTCCTTGATAAGTATGTACCTGTCAGGCAGGAAGGAAGAGGTCGAGCGAGGGTACTGTGGGTTACTAAAGAAGTTGAATCTCATGACAAGAGGAAGAAGGAGGATTTGTAAAGATGTGGAATGAAGGCTTGAGAGGGCTCTTGAGAGTTAGCCAGGAAGGACCTACAGAGGGAGCTAAGAAGAGCCGGGGGGGGACATGAGAAGTCTTTAGGAGGTAGGATCAAGGAAAACCCTAAAGCTTTTGATAGGTATGTCAGGAATAAAAGAATAACTAGAGTAAGATTGGGGCCACTCAAGGACAGTAGTGGGAAGTTGTGCGTGGAGTCCGAAGAGATAGGAGAGGCGCTAAATGAATATTTTTCATCAGTATCCACACAGGAAAAAGACAATGTTATTGAGGAGAATACTGAGATACAGGCAGTTAGACTCGGTAGGATTGAGGTTCATAAGGAGGAGGTGTTAGCAATTCTGGAAAGTGTGAAAATAAATAGGTCACCTGGGCTGGATGGGATTTATCCTAGGATTCTCTGGGAAGCTAGGGACGAGATTGCAGAGCCTTTGGCTTTGATCTTTATGTTGTCATTGTCTACAGGAATAGTCCTAGAAGACTGGAGGATAACAAATGTTGTCCCCTTGTTCAAGAAGGGGAAGAGGGACAATTCTGGTAATTATAGACCAGTGAGCCTTACTTCGGTTATAGATAAATCGTTGGAGACGATTATAAGAGATAGGATTTATTATCATCTAGAAAGGAATAATTTGATTTGGGATAGTTAACATGGTTTTATGAAGGGTATGTCATGTCTCACAAGCCTTATTGAGACCTTTGAGAAGATGACCAAACAGGTCGATGAGGGTAAAATGGCGGCCTATATGGATTTGAGTAAAGCGTTTGATAAGGTTCCCCATGGTAGGCTATTGCAGAAAGAATGGAGGCATGGGATTGAGGGTGATTTAGTGGTTTGGATCAAAAATTGGCTAGCTGTAAGAAGACAAAGGGTTCTGGTTGATGGGAAATGTTCATCCTGGAGTTCAGTTACTAAGTGTGCCTCCAGGATCTGTTTTGGCGCTACCGCTGTTTGTCATTTTTATAAATGTCCTGGATGAGGGCGTTAGAAGGATGGGTTAGTAAATTTGCGGATGACGCTAAAGTCAGTGGAGTTGTGGATAGTGCGGAAGGATGTTGCAGGTTACAGAGGGACATAAATAAGCTGCAGAGCTGGGCTTAGAGGTGGAAAATGGAGTTCAATGTGGAAACGTGTGAGCTAATTCACTTTAGAAGGAGTAACAGGAATACAGAGTACTGGGTTAATGGTAAGATTCTTGGTAGTGTGGATGAACAGAGAGATTCATGTGTCCATTTGAATAGATCCCTGAAAGTTGCCACCCAGGTTGATAGGGCTGTTCAGAAGGCGTATGGTGTCTTATGTTTTATTGGTAGAGGGATTGAGTTTCGGAGCCATGAGGTCATGTTGCAGCTGTACAAACTCTGGTGCGGCCGCACTTGGAGTATTTCATGAAGTTCTGGTCAGTGCATTTTAGGATGGATGTGGAAGCATTGGAAAGGGTGCAGAGGAGATGTACCAGGATGTTGCCTGGTATGGAGGGAAGATCTTATGAAGAAAGGCTGAGGGACTTGAGGCTGTTTTCATTAGAGAGAAGAAGATTAAGAGGTGACTTAATAGAGACATACAAGATTATCAGAGGCTTAGATAAGGTGGACAGTGACAGCCTTTTTCCTCAGATGTTGATGGCTATCATGAGGGGACATAGTTTTAAATTGAGGGGTGATAGATATAGGACAGAAGTCAGAGGTAGGTTCTCTACTCCAGAGAGTAGTATGGGCGTAGAATGCCCTGCCTGCAACAGTAGTAGACTTGCCAACTTTAAGGGCATTTAAATGGTCATTAGATAAACATATGGATCATAATGGAATAGTATAGGTTAGATGGGCTTCAGATTGGTTTCACAGGTTGGCGCAACATTGAGGGTCGAAGGGCCTGTACTGCGCTGTAATGTTCTATGTTCTCTGTTCTAAATATGCCTGGTAGGTAGCAGCCAAAAGAATTAGAATTAATATTGCAGATTTTAAAAGAGTTCTGTGTGTGTTGTGGGCAGGTTATATTTAAGACTATGACCAAAAAGGAAAAAGGTAGTTGGCTAAAAATCTTAAAAGCCACGGGATAAGAACTTCGAAGGGAAGTTGGAAAGAAAAAAGACAAATGTTCTTTTTGAATGTTAGAACCATGACTCTTGAACTTATATAGCAACATCAATTCAACATTTCAACACAAATTACAGAAATTTACAGAAAACACCAAATTATGAGGCATGGAGTTGATGAAATCAGTTAAGATATTACAAAGTACTCTGGATATAATATATTTTTAAGACAAGAACATTTGCAGGTTTAGCTCAGTGCAGACAAGGGCAAGGCACAGCATTAGGAAGAAAAAAAGTAGGTGGCACGTGTATTCCATGAATGGTGTTGAGATAGTCATAAGCGAAGTTGGACGAGACCTCAATATTTTAGCCGACTTTACATGACATGCGCATCCAATGGTGAATGGCAATCAATCAATAAGGAGAGTAGAATATGGAATTGCTTTGATAAACAGTGAAATAAATGAGACAAAAATTATAAACAAAATGTGTGATGCTATAGTCAGACCACATCCTAAATAGTGGTGTCCTATTTTGGTCATTGCAGTGCAAGTATTCAAATCTTGCCAATGCAGAGGTAACAATATGATCCCTGATACCAGGATATTCTACAAGTGCACTCAGATCCTGCATGGAACAGCTGGTAGAAGTAGTGGCAGGCATCTTTAACCTCTCCTTACTATGATGTGAGGCTCCCACCTTCTTCGAAAAAACCAGTATCATCCCTTTGCCAAAGGGACCTGGAAACATGCCTTCAGACCACCACCCAGTGACTCTGATATCCATCATTATGAAGTGTTTGGAGAGGTTAGTAATGGCACACATCAACTCCAGCCTCCTGGATTACCTTGATCTGCTACAATTTGCCTACCATCACAATAGGTCCACAGCAGACACCATGCCCCTTGCCCAACAATCATCCTTAGAACCTCTGGATAACAAGGAAACTTACATCAGACTCCTATTAATTGATTTTAGCTCCACCTTCAACACCATAGTTCCATCAAAACTCCGAGACCTGGGACTCTGCTCTTCACTCTGTTACTGGAGCCTCAACTTTCTGACTTGTGGATTGCAATATGTAAGAATAGGTGACAACACCTACTCCACAATCGTCCTCCACCAGTGCTCTGCAAGACTGCATACTCAATCCCTTACTGTATTCCTTCTATAATCATGACTGTGCAGCCAAATTCAGCTCTAACTCAATTTTAAAAATTTGCTGATGACACAACCGTATGGATCGGATCTCAAATGACAAGGCAAAGTACAGGAAAGAGATAGACAGCTTAGACAGCATGCTGTAAAGACACTAATTTCTCTCTCAATGTCAGCAAAATGCAGGAGCTGGTCATCAATTTCAGGAAGCGGAGTGCAAGACACATCCCTGTCTGTATTGATGCTGCTGAAGTGGAGATGGTCAAGAGCTTCAAGTTCCTATAAGTAAATATCACCAACAATCCGTCCTGATCCATCCACACCACTGCTACAGTAATGAAAGCATACCAACACCTCTACTTCCTTAGAAGGCTAAGGAAATTCAGCACATCTGCAATGACGCTCACCAATTTTTGTAGCTGCACCAGAGAAAGCATCCTGTCTGGATGCATCATTGTTTAGTATAGTAACTGCTCTGCCCAAGCCTGCAAGAAATTACAGAGTTATGAACACCCAGTACATCACAAAAAACAGGCTTCCTTCAATTGACCTCGACTACACTTTCTATTGCCTTGGGAAAGCAGCTAACATAATCAAAGATCCCTCCCACTTCAGTTATACTCTCTTTCATTCTCTTCAGTTGGGCAGAAAGTATGAAAGTTTGAAAATGTGTACCAACAGATTTAAAAACAGCTTCTTCTCTGCTGTTATCAGACTAATGAATGGACATCTCACATATCAAAGTTGATCTTTGTCTGCACCTTTTCTGTAGCTGTAACGCATTATTTTACCTTCTGTTCTATTAGGCTGATATATTTACGTAAGATATGATTTGTCTCGAACAACACGCAAAACAATATTTTTCAATGTATATCAGTAGGTGACAACAATAAATCATTATATGATCACAGGTATATAAGAAAGCCAATGATAGGAGAAAGATCAATGCAAAAAAAACTTTAGATTAAAATGTGTGAATAAACAAAGAAACAGAGGCAAAGTTAGGGGTGATATAAGAAAGTAATTCACACAAAGAATGATTATTGCATGGAATGGATTCGAGGTGAGCAGTAGATGTAACAACACAACAGTTATTTGAAATCTGACTACATAAAATGGATATACCTTTGAATATTTCTGGTTGTGAACTAATGGATTGAATCATTTTTTCATTCATAATTACCTTACAATCAGGGAATAATCATCACTGTTTTATTTCATTTTACACTAGCATTCAAATAATGTAAATTAACTTATCATTTAATTTAGATCTTGGGTTGTGCAATACTGGCACTGTGAAAGCAAAAACTTTCAATAAGATATCATTTTTTTGGTTGTGACTAGACCATGGGCAAGGTTCTGTAAGTTATTCAGTTCAAGACAAAAATCTCAATCATTATTCTCCTTGATGAGGAAGATTGAACTGGCGCCTCTTGTTTATTTGTGCACCCTCTCTTTTGGTCACAATGAGGTCAATTTAAAAACGATCCCTCACTTGTGGATCCCTGTCTGAGGAGAAATGCATTCATGTACTAAAACAGCCAATTTTACCAGACATAATGAGTTAATAAGTTAATGAGTTTATTGGCTACTAAATGAATAAAAGAAGGAATAATGCAACAGACACATCTAGAGATTAGGATTAGTAGGTTTATCCAAAAAAGATAAAAGTTAAAAGACATATGGATCAGTCTTTTTCAAGTGGCTTATAAAGAGTGCTGATAGTTGCACAGTCACTTTGTCTATTATTCATTCATGGCATGAGGGCTTCACCAGCTAGGCAGCATTTATTGCCTATCCCTAACAGTTAAGGGTCAACCACATTGTTTTGGATCTGGAGTCACATGTAGGCCAGACTAGGTAAGGATGGTAGCTTCCTTTCCTAAGGGACATTAATGAACCAGATGGGCTTTTCCCAACAATTGATAATGGATTCAGTCATTATTAGATTCTTAATTCCAAATATTTATCGAATTCCAATTCCACCATCTACCAAGTGATAATGGAACTGCAGATGCTGGAGAATCCAAGATAATAAAATGTGAGGCTGGATGAACACAGCAGGCCCAGCAGCATCATAGGAGCACAAAAGCTGACGTTTCGGGCCTAGACCCTTCATCAGAGAGGGGGATGGGGTGAGGGTTCTGGAATAAATAGGGAGAGAGGGGGAAGCGGACCAAAGATGGAGAGAAAAGAAGATGGGTGGAGAGGAGAGTATAGGTGGGGAGGTAGTGAGGGGATAGGTCAGTCCAGAGAAGACGGACAGGTCAACGAGGTGGGATGAGGTTAGTAGGTAGGAGATGGAGGTCCGGTTTGGGGTGGGAGGAAGGGATGGGTTAGAGGAAGAACAGGTTAGGGAGGCAGAGACAGGCTGGATTTGTTTTGGGATGCAGTGGGTGGAGGGGAAGAGCTGGGCTGGTTTTGTGGTGCAGTGGGGGGAGGGGACGAACTGGGCTTTGGGTTTTGGGATGCGGTGGGGGAAGGGGAGATTTTGAAGCTGGTGAAGTCCACATTGATACCATTAGGCTGCAGGGTTCCCAAGCAGAATATGAGTTGCTGTTCCTGCAACCTGCGGGTGGCATCATTGTGGCACTGCAGGAGGCTCAAGATGGACATGTCATCTAAAGAATGGGAGGGGGAATGGAAATGGTTTGCGACTGGGAGGTGCAGTTGTTTATTGCGAACCGAGCGGAGGTGTTCTGCAAAGCGGTCCCCAAGCCTCCGCTTGGTTTCCCCAATGTAGAGGAAGCCACACCGGGTACAATGGATACAGTATACCACATTGGCAGATGTGCAGGTGAACCTCTGCTTAATAGTGGTCGAGAACCCTTGACCGCGTCTCCCGCATTTCCCGCAACACATCCCTCACACACCGCCCCCGCCACAGCCGCCCAAAGAGGATCCCCCTCGTTCTCACACACCACCCCACCAACCTCCAGATACAACGCATCATCCTCCGACACTTCCGCCATCTACAATCCAACCCCACCACCCAAGACATTTTTCCATCCCCACCCTTGTCTGCTTTCTGGAGAGACCACTCTCTCCCTGACTCCCTTGTTCACTCCACACTGCCCTGCAACCCCACCACACCCAGCACCTTCCCCTGCAACCGCAGGAAATGCTACACTTGCCCCCACATCTCCTCCCTCACCCCTATCCCAGGCCCCAAAATGACTTTCCATATTAAGCAGAGGTTCACCTGCACATCTGCCAATGTGGTATACTGTATCTATTGTACCCGGTGTGGCTTCCTCTACATTGGGGAAATCAAGCGGAGGCTTGGGGACCGCTTTGCAGAACACCTCCGCTCGGTTCGCAATAAACAATTGCACCTCCCAGTCGCAAACCATTTCCACTCCCCCTCCCATTCTTTAGATGACATGTCCATCTTGGGCCTCCTGCAGTGCCACAATGATGCCACCCGCAGGTTGCAGGAACAGCAACTCATATTCTGCTTGGGAACCCTGCAGCCCAATGGTATCAATGTGGACTTCACCAGCTTCAAAATCTCCCCTTCCCCCACCGCATCCCAAAACCAGCCCAGTTCGTCCCCTCCCCCCACTGCACCACACAACCAGCCCAGCTCTTCCCCTCCACCCACTGCATCCTAAAACTAATCCAGCCTGTCTCTGCCTCCCTAACCTGTTCTTCCTCTAACACATCCCTTCCTCCCACCCCAAGCCGCACCTCCATCTCCTACCTACTAACCTCATCCCACCTCCTTGACCTGTCCATCTTCCCTGGACTGACCTATCCCCTCACTACCTCCCCACCTATACTCTCCTCTCCACTCATCTTCTTTTCTCTCCATCTTCGGTCCGCCTCCCCCTCTCTCCCTATTTATTCCAGACCCCTTACCCCATCCCCCTCTCTGATGAAGGGTCTAGGCCCGAAATGTCAGCTTTTGTGCTCCTGAGATGCTGCTGGGCCTGCTGTGTTCATCCAGCCTCACGTTTTATTATCCACCATCTGCCAAGGCAGGATTTGAACCCAGATCCCCAGAGCATTATCTGGGTCTCTGGATTAACAGTCCAGCAACAATACCACTAGGCCATTGTCTCCCCATGGGATTTTTGACTTCACACTTTGCTAAAATTATTTTGCCCTGTTTCCTTCTGACACTCAAAACAACAGATTCTTTCTGTTTTCCTGTTTCCTTTTGACTGGCTTGTTTGCAAGCTGGCTTCTAGAACTCAGAATGAAATAATCCTTTTCCTAGCAATGCAGGGATGATTAGCAGGAGGTTCATCAATCTGACATTCACAGCACATTTGTACTCAAACACACCCTGGTACACATGAACACATTAAAATCTCTTTTCTGTGTTTTCCTGAAAGAGTGAAACACAAGACAATGTCTGCAAGACGCATCATTCTGCTGACAGGGGAGACTAGTCAGCCCCCTCATTATCTCTTTCTGTTACAGCTGTCTCTGCTCGAAGCTTCCCTGACATTCTATGAGAGCAACTTTCCATGGCTCTCACACAGAACTTTGGTAGACATCACTAAATCTGGCTGTCAAGAAGTGTCACCGGACCTGAAATGTTAACTCTGCCTTCTCTCCACAAATCCTGCCAGACCCGCTGATATTTTCCAGCAATTTCTGATATTCTTAAACACTAAATATATAATCTGAAGTTTTTTTTTGCCTGTGGCAGCCTTCTTTCAAAAACTTATCTTGGAAATTAAAGCTAATAATGTCCATAATACTTTGGAGGACTTATCCTTCACCATGACATTTATGACTGAGACCCACAGACATTTGATCGTAGCAGGAATAGGTGCAAGTATTGAAAACAAAAGATGGCAAGTGGCAGTGCTACATATCAACATCGTAATTTAAATGACTAATTTATTTATATACCAAAATTTGAAGAATGCGCTCTTCTTTGCAAAGGCAAATTTATCTCAGTTTGGGTTATTTTTTAACATAGAAATTAGTCCTGACTTAGTAAGTATAACTTAGTAACTGAAGCCATCAGTTAAATATTACTTCCAAATATCCCTTGATATATTGTTTATACCTTGGAGATAAGCCAAAATAAATACCTTTTTCTTTTAAATTCAATTTCACTATAAATCAGAAAGCAACAGAACCAAAATGAGGTAGAGAAAACTAATTCAGCACAAATATTTTTATGACATCAAAAGATCTTAGGTTTGTTGATGGTGCAGTCTTTGCTGTTTGTTCAGAAAGGGACCTTAGAAAGTCCACAGATCTTTTATTTTAACAACTCATTCTTGGTTCATGATCACAACTGGAAAGCTAGCATTTATCTTTCAGTGTTCTTTGCTTGCATACTGAATGACTTACTGATGTAAGATTCATACTGATTCAGAGGGCAGCTAAGAGGCAATCATTCTGTTGTGGAGCTGAGATCAAACTGGGTAAGAATGATAGGTTTCTTTCCCCAAACATCAGAATCTGCTGGGTTCTTTTTTACATCAATCTGGCAGCTTCACAGTGGTGTTAATTTTAATGCTACCAATTTTAATTATTTTCTAAGCAAATTTAAAAATTTTGTCTGGGATTCAAATTCTTAAAGAATTATTTTGACCCACACTGGAGAATTGATAATCCATTTTACATTGTTTCACAATTCTATAATCAAAGTGGTGGAAAACAAGCTGCTAATTTGCAGGCCCATATTTGACAATATTTGACCAGAAGTCAAAATGATTCCCAAATTCTCTGCAATGTTAATCCAGGTCTAGCTATGGACTAATTACTTTATAATGGTACCAAATGGAATTCTGTGCTAAGGCAGTGAACACATTTACCCAAGAATGAAATCAAAATATTGCCAATGAAAACTGTATGTTACTAAAACTTTTCTGTTGTGCAAGATCCAAGATATCAGCTTAGGATAGTAATATGGTTTTATTGTGAGCAGGTTATTTCCGTATGTTTGATTACATTTGTATATTTTGGACAAAATTTTGTATACACACAAAATTGAAATTTTATTTAATACCTATTTCAGATCAACAAAAAGGCTGATGACAAGTGACTGATCCAAATTGACATGCCACAGAACCCAGATAAATCACAATGTAATTAATTACTTTCCTTGATAGAGTTAAAGCCATACCTGATAAAATGTATTTTCTCCAGGTTATGAACATGGAAAAGGTTAATGCAGAAATGTTACTGAAGCTTGAGGAAAAATTAACATTTGCTGCTGCAATGTTACATGAATCATCTTACAGTACAGATATCAAATAACTGTACATATTTCATTTGGTTCATCCATTGATCCCTGTCTAACCATCTTCCCTGCTGTCATGGCCATTACAGTTCAATCAACAGTAGAATCCTACAGAGCATCTGTTGCACAAACTCACAATAATTCAGTAATGACGGCCCACAGGAAGAATAAAGTAGAATCAACCCAAGACTTACCCCAGAGGAATTGAAAGCTCTTCAGTTTACAGACTAATCTATGACCTGAAGAAATTAAAAGTTCATTTCAGACACATCAAATGTTTAGCCATGACACCTAATAAGCAACAATTATTAGTCTAAAACTGATTTAAGCTAGCCATAATGCATTATACTTAAGGAAATACTATTCATTGAGCCTCATTCTGCATCATTTTAACAATACTTATCCCCAGAGTTTTAAGCAAATTGTACTGTAATAAGCCTTAAGTGCCATGACAGCAAAAGGAGAGAACATAGAGAAAGAAATCAATAATTTGTTGATCCAAAGTGATGAAAATGTTTCTTATAAGATATAAAACCTCAGTGGTTAAAAAGAAGAAACTATTGCTTGTTTCACTGAAAGGAGAGATAGTAAAGTACTACTTACAGCAATATCCATAAAGGACCACCCTTAGTCTGCTCTTTTCCTTGAATGATGAATTAAGCATAGTGCTGGTGCAGCACATAATCAGAAGTCAGAAAAAAAAGCATTTTAAATCTCATTAGTTCTCAAGCAAACAGAGAACAGAAACTGCAAACAAAAGTGAGCAATTCGGCATCACGTTGCTCTCGAACCGTAAGCATTCCCCCGATGGGTATGCATTTTATTAGCTTGGTCTCTAATTGGATGTCTGCTTTTTGCTATTCCGTTCTGACCTGAATATTATTATAGGTGTATTTACTCTGACAGAATGCTAGTATTGTGAATCTGGATAATCTGAATACTAAGCCAATAGCTCCCCTTCAGATTGCTTTTACTTGCACTGTTCTTCAAGCTGCAATTGTCTATTCAGGTTTCATTCATGTAAGCTGAAATAGACAATAGATAATAATGTAAACAGGCCAATAATTTATAAAAAATCAAGAGATCAGTTAGGCCACATTTAACTATTATTTTTCTTTCAGGAACTGATGCGCCAGCTTCAGACACTGTGCTGTTAATAGGCAACAGTGTGAAAGAAGCACTGTTATTTGACCAGCTCCGACTGCATAATTCAATAGGCAGGAAATCAGCTGCAGTGCAGAGGAGATTGTATGCATCTCCAGCACCAAAGCATGGATGTAGGCAGCAATTTTCAATTTCATCACCTTGTCAATGTTCGAGGAAAATATGCATGAACAAAGGGGAAGGGCACATAACCTTAACACTGTAGAAACACCCTGATTCTACCAAAGTAAACAGAATGTGAACTTGAACTTGCAACATCACATAGTATGATTAATCAGTTTAAGATTCCCAAGAAATGTACACTGCACATTAAAGTCTCCATGCACACTGTCCCAACAATATTGTTTTTTATTGTCTGTTGGGTAAGATGTGCTAATGTTAATATCTTGTAGAATGTTCTACAGTGGCATTTCATAACATATCCTGTACCATAATTCGGTTGGCTCAATTGCTTTACAAAGTAATGGTAAAATAAAAAGACAAAATTTGGATAAGCAGTCAAGAGAAGATGCATTACATGATATATAATGCAAAGAAAACTGAGCCCCTGCAGAGTTTATATTTTACGTTATAACATCTATTCTGCTGCTGAGTGTTGTCAGTAGGCAGATAGTTGGATTAATACATAGGACATGAAAAAAGTCATTGTAAAAAGCTAGTATCAAGCAGTGGCTGAATTTACTTGTTTTGGTGGTTTACAAGAAAAAAACGACAGTGATTGTGGAAATTCCTACATTTTGGAAGAATATATTCAACACTGCTCTGTTATGGAAGTGTCCTTCTAAGTTTTGCTGTCAAATTCTGGCTGACAATTTTAACAATATATGCAACACTGAAACCGGAGGAAGTTGAATCAATATAGAGCAGCTTTCTTTCACAGGTTATTTCAACATCCTTCTCTATGTAATTTGTTTGTGTGCCACTCTATTGGGGCGAAATTGATCTTGAGCAGTAGTACAAAAATGAGCAATAGCTTGGTTCACTTTTGCATCAACTTCCAGGAAGTCTCAGATTAAATTCACATTCAAGGTCTATTTTGGGCAGGAACGGGGGATGTGTATGTAGTTAATATTGGTTGGGCTTGTTTTGTCACAGCATTATACAGCAATCTATTTCCTGGTTTGAGGCACTTTTTTTAATATTCATTCCTGGGATGAGCGTGTCGCTAGCTAGGCCAGCATTTATTGCCCGTCCCTAATTGCCAAGAGGGCAGTTATGAATCAAAAACATTGCTGTGAGTCTGGAGTCACATGTAGACCAGACCAGGTAAGGATGGCAGTCTCCTTCCCTAAAGACCATTAGCGAACCAGATGGGTTTTTCTAACAATCGGCAATGAATTTACCGTCATCATTAGACTCTCAATTCCAGATATTTATTGAATTCAAATTCCCCCTTCTGCCATGGTGAGATTCAATACAAGTCCCCAGGACATCCCACTTCCTACAGACAAAGGGGGTGGCCATGGGTACCCGCATGGGCTCAAGCTATGCCTGCCTCTTTGTAGGATATGTGGAACAATCCCTCTTCCAAAGCTACACTGGCCCTATCCCCCATCTCTTCCTCCGTTACGTTGATGACTGTATCAGTGCTGCCTCGTGCTCCCACGCGGAGCTCAAACAGTTCATCCACTTCACTAACACTTCCGCCCCAACCTTAAGTTCACCTGGACCATTTCTGATACCCCTCTCTCTTCCCTGGACCTCTCTGTCTCTATCTCTGGTAATCACCTGGCAACTGATATCCATTTCAAACCTACTGACTCTCACAGCTATCTAGAATACACCTCCTCTCACCCACCTTCCTGCAAAAAGGCCATCCCCTATTCCCAATTACTTTGCCTCCACCATATCTGCTCCCAAGATGAGGAATCCAAGATGTCCTCATTTTTCAAGGTCACAAATTCCCCTCCACAGTGGTTGAAAATGCCCTCAACCATGTCTCTCACGTTTCCCACAACTCATCCCTCACAGCCCCTACCCACAATAACAACCAAAACAGAATCCCCCTCATCCTCATGTACCACCCCACCAACTTCCGAATCCAACCCATCGTCCTTCGATATTTCCACCATCTGCAATCCAACCCCACTACCAATGACATTTTTCACTACCTACCCTTATCAGCTTTCCAGAGGGACCACTCTCTCCGTGACTCCCTTGTCCACTCCACACTCCCCTCCAGCCCCACCACACCCGGTACTTTTCCCTGCAATCGGAACAAGTGCTGCACCTGTCCCTACATCTCCTTCCTCACCCGCTTCCAAGCCCCAAGATGACCTTCCACATCAAACAGATGTTCACCTGAATATCTGTTAATGTGGTATACTGTATCCGCTGTTCCTGTCGCGGCCTCCTCTACATCAGGGAAATGAAGCAGAGGCTTCAGGACCACTTTACAGAACACCTATGCTCAGTTTGCAGCAAACAACTACACCTCCCAGTCGTGAACCATTTCAACTCACCCACCCCCCCCCCCCCCCACTCCTTGGACGACATGTCCATCCTGGGCCTCCTGCAGTGCCACAATCGATGCCACCCGAAAGTTGCAGACACAGCATCTCACATTTCGCTTGGGAGCCCTGCAGCCCAAGGGTACAATGTGGATTTCACAAGCTTCAAAATCGCCCCTCCCCTGACCACATCCCAAAACCAGCCCAGCTAGTCGCCACCTCCCTAACCATTCCTCCCACCTCAAGCCCCACCCCCATCTCCTACCCACTAACCTCATCCCACCTCCTTGACCTGTCCATCCTCCCTGGACTGACCTATCCCCTTCCTAACTCCCCACCTACATTCACCTTTACTGGTTCCATCCCCACCTCTTTGCCCAGTTTGTCTCCTCTCCACCTATCTTCTCCTTTATCCACCTTCTATCCACCTACTCCTCTCTCCCTATTTATTACAGAATCCCTTTCCCCTCCCCTATTTCTGAAGAAGGGTTGAGGCCCGAAACGTCAGCTTTCCTGCTTCTCTGATGCTGCTTGGCCTGCTGTGTTCATCCAATTCTACACCTTATTATCCCCAGGACATCACTTGGGTCTCTGGATTAATAGTTCAGCGGTAATACAGCTTGGCCATTGCCTCCCCCAGCTGTCAATATTTCATATTATAAAGTTAATGCAAAGAGTTTTATTGTTGTAACATGTACCCCCTTAAAATATAGTGAGAAGTTTCATAAACTTTGTGAAAATTAATTTGAACACCATCCCATGGCTGAATTTGGGAAGAGAAGGAAATATTAATTATAAATATTACAAACATTCAATCTGATGCCTCAAAGTATACGACTGACATGTTGGGAAGAATGATCCAGATGTGGCTGCTATAAAGGTCTGCTGTTCATCCTAGACTTTACTTATCTTGCTGGCTTTGTGTTGTAGTTTCCTGTTGAAACCTTATTTACATACAAACACAAATTAAAAACAGATTTAACATAGTTATATTACTGCTGTGTATCCAGTCGATTGTCAATATTTATGCTTCAGAATTAAGCTAATGCACACTAAAAACTGGCCTATTATTTTTGTTAGAAACTAAATAATACAAGAAAAATTTATTGTATCAGAGAGCCATCTCCTGCACACCTTACAATGTAATATACCTTCACACTACGTTTATGGATAATTATCAAGCTATGGTGTTGAATACTATTAGGAACTGTGACAAACGATAAGGCGGAATAAATTTTGGTTCACTGGCTAAAATCTCCTCGCAGTTCATTTTAAGAACTTATTGTAGATGCAAGTGTCTCCTCCCTTCTCTCACAAGAAAACAGCCTAAATGTAACCTTTTCCCTGGAAAAGTAAAGACAACTGCCTCAGATTTACAGATCTTTTCAGTTCGACTGCTAGCATGATAATTTACTCCATATTGTTGTTGACAGAGTAGTTCTTTGTCAAGAAAACATATTTTTATGCTGCATTGAATTTGTAGTAGTTTAATCAAATTGAAAGTTAATCATGTTCTCTCCTCTAGGCTAACCTTCTTCGCTATCTTGTAACAATTCAGTAAGTCGCCTATCGAGAACTACAATATCTAAAGTGCTTTAATCACAAATTAACAACATGCTGATTTATGGTAACACAATTTTTTTATGATAAGTAACCTCAGAAACATCTCCTTTACAAAATTGTGCATATTCTGCAAAATATTCATTGATCCAGAAGCAAAACAATGGATGTGAGCTGACGAGTTGGATATTTTGTCTAATGTAAACGTATGTCCAAAACAAAACGAACTATTAAGAAATAATTCATCAACAACACACTTGACATTAATTATTAAAGGGGAAAATATGTTTCTTCTCTGGATCAGCATGCCTGCTTATAAATATGATCTTGAATCTCCGTTCCACACAGACTGCTCACTGAATTCATCACTTTTTCAGTGGACATGTTGAAAAGGTCTTAATCAGAAAGACTTCTGTTGCCTCTTAGTGGTAGCACTTGCAGACTAAACACAAAAACATGAGATAAGATTCTGTGTGGAGAAAATGGGATCAGTGTTATTCCCAGCAAATGTGTAACAATTCAAAACGCAATTTCTAATTCACCTGTGTAATTCAATATTTCATTAATTCGATTGTGGATTAGTGAATAATTAGTAAGTCACAATCAGTCTGTACATTAAAACTTGTAATTGTCTTCCACCAAATTGATTTATTTCTACTTTCAATGAAGCAAAACACTTAATAAATGTTGTTACGCAACAAAAAAAATACAAGACTCCCTAAAGAGAGCTTTCCATTCAGTCACTTTAACACTACCATAGCACTCTTGTTTTGATCAGTCACAGATATATAAATGTTGCTGTTTTCTATACGATAAAACAAATCACTAAAGAGGTTATCAATGTTGTACCATAAACTGCAATAAAATGACCCATGAATCAAACTCTCTTTTGATCTGTTGGAAATACTAGCCAATACAAACTCAGATTTTGCATCTAACGCAAAAATAAGAAGATAAAATCATAAAAAGCAAACATTTGATGTTTGAAGATTTAAAATGTTGCTTTACTCACAGCATGCTTAAATCAAAATCATATAATTCAGTAATAATGGACATGCTATATGAAAACAGTTCATTAGTTGTAATGCTCTAAAAGATGCATTTGAACTTAAAAATTATAAGTGCTTTTCTTTTTTGGGAAAATAACTCCAGTGATGAAGCATTATTGATACTGATTCTGCAAAATAGAAATCATGCAAGTAGAGAGCAGCAACAACATCACTCACCAGGGATGAAGGATCTGAATCGTATTTGAACTGCCTACCAGCACTGTAAGGCTGCATGTGCGATACTACCTCCCATTTTATACACAATATTAAGTCTGTGCTCTAGAGGTGGAATTGCACTGTCTAAGAACAGCTGCTACACAGTCCAACCCTATTGGTTGAATTTTATGATCGACGCAAGCCTTGGAAATGAAGTCTTTCCTCAAACCTTAACTAATTACTTCCAATTGTGACACAAATGTACCAATCTGTCACTTCATTTCTCAAAGGAGCTGTAGTTTCTTTGCACCCGTCTTGAGCGCTATTCTGCATTCTAAAATTAGTATTTCGATATTCTGTTCCATACCAGGGTGACTGTGTTAGCAAGCAAGACTGAACAAAAAGAATGTTTCTGTAATTGAAAACAGCAGCTACTGGATAGTACTATTAAATCTGGGAAAGTTTCTTGCTGCCTTACTCAGCTCTGTTATGTTTATGCCAGTTAGCAAGGACAATTTAGAGAAATCTTTTGTTTCTTATTTTTGGTAAATTAACTCTTTACCTACACTTTTGGTCCCTTCATCCATTAAAATAAATACTGTAGGTGCTTGTTTGATAAATATATTCTGTCTTTTGCCATCATTTAATTTATTAAACACTCTGATATATGTAAGAGGATGACATTGACATTCAGACTTCTTATTTTGCTTGAATCCAAACGTGATACCCAAATATTCTTCTGTAAAAACTGCCACCTTGCCAATTCTTTTTTTCGGGCTACCGAATAATTTTTTGAAAACCTCATATTGCAAAATAACTATATAACATAAGCATTCATACAATGCAGTGACAACAGAGCATTTTGTCCAGTTTTCCGTAAATATAATCAAATCCTATCCTCTCCGTAAAACCCTGGTGTTATTGTTTTTTTTGGTCCTCACTGTGGTAAAGGGACAAACAGATAATCTCTAGTAAATGTCTAAAACTTTAACAAATTGATTTTTCAGTTCATGCTATTATACCTGGAACTACATTAATGAATTTCGTGATGTTCATATTGGAAGAGGCAATTTAATTTCTGCAGCAACACCTCCCAACTTTCGCCTGGTCGAAACAAGTAGGTGTACTTTTTGAAATACTTCACACTTAGCAAACTTAGTGTACTGCTGTTCTCTCACTATCTTGTGCTCAGCAGTGTGGAAGTGCTTGTTGGTACTGGGAACTTGCAGTTTTCATGTCACGTGCACCATATTTAAATCTCAGTGTGTCATTTATTGACAGCCTGTCCTGAAGTAGCCAGTTGGGTCAGTGTAGTTGCCACGGTCTGGAGGAATGCAGCGCAGTGCCATAAGCAAGTTAATCACCTTGTGTGCTCTGTAGGGATAAGTTCCACCATCTTGTCCCTGTTACCTCATACTCAGTCTGCCTCTGCCATTACGCCTACTTCCCACCAATGTTCATGATCCACCACTCTCAATATTGCATGCTGTCATGGCTCTCACCCACCCATCGCCCTTATCTGTGCATTATTGCTACGTTCAATATATTTGCAATTAGCTTTTTCCAGGTTATCTGAAAGCGTCTGATTTTTATCGTTGCACAACTTTGGTCACAAATTCAATTTCAAAGAGGATGAGCATTAGCTTCCACTCCTGTGTAGAGGAGAATGGATCTAGAGTAGCTTTTGGAATTTCTGAAGAAGATACTTCCGATAACTTGAATCTCACGTGCTTCTAGACCATCAAAGCTAGGCTGGACCTTTGCCATGAAACTGGGCAGGCTAATGTAACCTATGCCAGATTATTGCATGATCCATTCATCACGAAGTACTCCACTTCCTGCCATCTTTGAGAATCCCTTTGCTACAAAAGAAACCTAGTACACACTGGTTTATGCCCAACCAACAAAGGCCTTCCACCACCATGCCCCTTCCCCCATCAGGCAATACTAAACCTGAAATTGTACGCTGCTGCTAAACTCACCATCCTTCAACATTCTAACAGCAACTGGCCCACATTGTCTCATTAGTTATCCTCCACTCATCTGGTATTTCACGTGTGGCCAGAAAAGTATTGAACATCTCCATCATGACCCCAACAATTTCCTCACTTGCCTCCCAAAGCAGCCAGTTGGATGGGGTAGTTTCGAAGAAAGATGCTTTCTTCCACCAGGACGAACAGTGGAGGTCCTGACACAATACGATGCCACCCCGGTCAAATGGAGCCAGTCATGTTAAAGCAGCCTCAGCTCTCTGAAGGAATGTGCAACAGTGTAGGAAGAAGATCAATGTCCTTCTCTACTCCATCAGAGCACATTCCACCATCGCTCTGATACTTCGCACTTGCTCTATCTCTGCGGCTGTCCTCACCTTCTCTCCACCCTGACCCCCAATGGCTCATGTTGTACCACTCTCACTATGGCCTGCACTACCTCCTCTCACTTGCTTTCAGCCATCCCAAAACCTAATAGCACTATCCCAGCATGCTCTCTGCACTGCCTACTCACTCGCTTGCAATGCCTCCCCACCTGTACCGATAGTAAGTGCTGTACCAGTACATTCAGCTCCTGTAATACGTGCCTGACTCTCATTCAATGAGGGTAACAACCACAATAGGGCAGAGAGAGTCCAGACAGGTGATATGTTGACCACCATTAGGCTCTTCAACCCTAATGGAAAGAGGATCCAGGCTCTGAAAACCCCGAGCAAGGCTTGGAATGGTATCAGAGTCTGCCCTCGACTTCCCATGGCAGGACCATTTGAACGAAGGCAATGTCCCTTTGAGCTGACTAAAGTCAGGTGACAGGTATGGTGTTGTTGCTTTCTGGCTGTGCCAAACAGAAAGGCAAGAAAATAGAACTCTGGTATCTCTGGCTGAGGGGTAAAATGCAAAAGGGTAAGGCAAGGCAGGGATGTTGTGAGACACCAGCTAGGCTCAGAGTTAGTGAGCACTCAGAGCCTGGAGATGTGGTCTGGTCTGGAAGAGGAGCTGGGGTCATCTCCCTGTTGGCACACTGTTCTTGCTGCAACATTACAATGATTTGCCATTCAGTCCAAGGTGCAGTATTGAACTGCAGAATCATCTTGTAAGTGGATTGGAGATGCGCCATGACAGTTTAGATTAGATTAGATTCTCTACAGTGTGGAAACAGGCCTTTTTGGCCCAACAAGTCCGCACCGCATCCTACCCAGACCCATCCCCCTATAACCCACACCCCCCTGAACACTAGGGGAAATTTAGCATGGCCAATCCACCTAACCTGCACATCTTTGGACTATGGGAGGAAACCAGAGCACCCAGAGGAAACCCACACAGACACAAGGAGAATGTGCAAATTCCCTGTTCTTAGAGGTTGGCACATGTTGATGGCATGGGCATGTGTCTGATTGCTCATTCAGCAGTATCCTAAGTTGGTCGTGCCCTGTGTCCAACATGAAGGTCATTTGGAAGAAGCAACAGGCCGCATTCTCCAAGTGCTCGCTCCGGTTTCCTTGCTGAGTTTTCCTGACATCAAACTTATTTAGTGAGCTGTGTCAGTATGCTTCGCTGAACGAGAGGCAGAATCTCTGTTGCTACAAGTGAATGGGGCTCCTATTACATTTCAAATAAAGCACTAATGGAGGATTAGGCTGAAAGAATTTCCTAGCTATACCACAGAAGACTGTGGAGGTCAAGTCACTGAATATATTCAAGAAACAGTTAAATTCTTAGATATTAATGGATTCAAGGAATATGGAGAGAAAGTGAAAATATTGCATTAAGATGCATGATTAGCTATGGTCATATTAAGACAGGCTCAAAGGGCAGAAAGACCTGTACCCACACCTCGTTTCTTTGCAGTTAGTCCAAAGATCTCAGTGAGGAGGGAAGGTCAAGTGATGACAGTTTAAAATACTAAACAGATTTCAGACATCGCCTGTTTGTGGATAGCCAAATATGAGGGACTTTTTAATCAACAGTGCTCAAATTTTGTGCTCAACTGTACCAGTCAGATTCAAATGAAGTCGTAGAGGAAGTCAGGGCCTTCAGGTCCATTCCAGTGCTCAGCACTAATTCTTGTCAGATTCTGTCAGAGACTTGGCCTTTGTTCATTTTTGTAATTATTGAGAAAGTAATAAAGAAAAATAGAATAATATGATAATCTAGTAAGCAGCAGAGCAATGCAAATATACATGAGAACCATTAAAATTACTTCGTTATAATTAGATCACAAAATCAAGTTAATGTCAATTTAAATAATCAATTAGATTGACTTGTCATTGAAGCAGCAAGGAAGGGCATGGCATGACATTCTACAATATATTTGCTTTGGTATGGCTGACAATACATCTGAACATGTTTACTATAAAATTATAAATACTTGGATGCACATTTCCTTTAGATAATTAACTGGCCAACTGACATGGTGTACTGTCTAAAAACAATCAGAATATATAACCTGGCTTTCATTCAACATGATATTATCTTATTGCTATGTAAATATAATTCAAAAGTTACCTTGAAGCCCAATATATTAAATTAACGGGATCATAATTTCAAATTAATTGGTAAGCTAAACAATTGCAAGGACCTGACATGGCATTCAGAAGCAACAAAAGGTTAGAGCAGTCATGGAGATGTCACCATTGAAAAATTAATTCTGACAAAGGCATTAAGAATCTTGCTCAACTAACATACATTTTTAAGCTAAAGGAAGGAACTGCAGGGACTGGAGATCTAAAACAAAACCAGAAGTTTCTGGTAAAGGGTGAACAGGTCTGGCAGCATTTGTGGAAAGAAAACAGAATTAATGTTTCAAGTCCAGGGACTCTTGATCAGAATTATTCTTGGACTTACTAAAGAATTATTTTTGGCTGCTTACTTACAAGTGTGAGGGCAGCCAGCCCTCTTAGTTAGAATCATCCTGCAGACTTTTCAAGAAAGCTCTGCAGTTTAAACATCTACATCTGAATGTCACTTACTTACACACAAAAAGATGCTCTGAAGTTCAGGGAAAACATTTCTCCACCACTACACAAGATGATTTAGCAGCATTAATGGGCTCAACTGAGATCTAAGATGTCACTATCCAGTGGGTGCAATCTCCTTAAGGGTATTGTGGATAAACTTAAAGTGCCTTGACTGCAGTAGCTCAAGAGGACAGCCCGCCATCACCTTCTGTAGGGCAGCTAGGAACAGGTAATAAATGCTGGCCAGTCAGTGACCCCCACATTCCACGAGTGAAGCAGTAAACATAAGACAGGAAAGTCAACTCAAGGATTATCTTATCAGCCATGATTTCATTGAACAGCAAAGCAGACTCGATGGAACAAATGGCTCCTACATCTTGTGGTCTTACAGCTTGTCAATCTGCTGCCAGTGTAACTCAGTTTTCTGAACTCCAAAGGTCTCTCACACTGAGTAAAGTATGAGAGACATATGTCAGCTTCACTAGATTAGTAACACGGAACATAGGATTAGTTTAATTACATTTAATTTTTCAAATGAGCAGTTAAGCATGTCAATGACCTTTCAACAACAAACAGGCATGATTCTTAATTTATTAAATTCCCACCACTGAATTAATTACTTACAGTTTTGAAGGCACTGGATGTCTGAAACAGTCTTCCATGCAATTAGCTGTACATACATTTTTCCCACTCCAGTAGGGTCCACAAAATCCAGACCTCTTGTTATCATCACCCAGCAAAATACTGTAGCCTCCCACCAAGTGAATTTGCTCTGCTGGCCACCATTGCAGTTTGAACCTGACTCAACTCCCCAGAATCATATTTGATCATGAGGAAAGCTTAATTCTTCAAATAGTCTCACCCACCACAGTAACATCATCATCCTCCACACATTTGCTCCTCACACTCTCATCTGTGCCTTTGTTAATTCAAAGCTGTTCACTGCCACTGTAAAATTCTCCTACCTGAATACACAATCTCCAAACTGTCTGCCCCTCCCAAACTCAATAGCATCTTCCAGTCCTCAAGTATGTGCAGAAATCTTGCTTCCTCTGATTCTGGTTTCTTTTGTATCTTCCTTCCCTTCACCCATCAGAGTTTGCTATGCTTTTAGTCTCCTTGACCCAGCGTTCCAGAATTCTATCTTTCCATCTCCCTTATTTCCTTTACAATACTGTCCGTGATGCACAGAAGTGCCAACCTGAAAAACTTGCTCAATCCCTGGTTTAGAGTTTGAAGATACAATCTCTTGGTTTAACAGTATGTATGTTACCATGAGCTAATTCGAATGCCAAGCACCCAAAGAGACTCTTTGCATATCCTGTTTTTAGCTGTCATTGTCCTTTTGTCGTTGATCCTCAGAACCAAACAAAATGATTTAGCATTATAATATTTAGTAAAACAATACCTTTAAGGTCAAAGGTATCCTTCACTGTTTATCCTTTCTTTCTCAATTTTGTCACGACGTGGCTTTTTACCTGAGCCCAAACTGGACAATGACTTATCAACTACAATTTATGGGAGTTGAATTTTCCCATTTACAGTTAAAGTGCTTTGATGAGTGAGATTCATGATGCCGATTGGCAAGGCCAAGATGGATCTACCTACAACGCATGGGCTGCAGTGATTCAAGAAGGCAGCTCACCATCACATTCTCGAGGGTAATAAATACTGGTCGAGCCAGCGACACTGATGTCCCACCTGGGAGTGCAAAACCAGACATGTCCTGCAGTTCGTGTCAATGAAGTAGTAATGTTCTCTAGTGTCTTGCTCAAGGAATCACATGGCAGGAAAGGCAGACTTCCCCACCTCTGCTGAGACCTTTGGCTTTCATGTCAGCACCTCCCTATTTGAAGCCCAGCTGTGACCAACTTCAGATGCTGCAAGCCAGGAAATGTCCCTCCTGCACCATTATCTCTGAGGAAATGATCCAGAAAAGCACATTTTCTCTCCTCTTTTATGAATAGGGACCTCAAGGTGCTACCAGAGTGCAGCATCACCCTTTCCACCAAAGAAGGCTATACCACCAGACATCACAGGCCTGGACACAAACTGTGGCCCAGATGCGTCCCAAGTCAGGCAGAATGCACAGCTATGTAGAAAGAAGGTAAATGATATTCTATGCTCCACAAATGTAAGTGTCACCATTTTCTTCATACTCACAAGACTGTCACTCACTTTAACTCTGTCACTGCACATGCATTTCACCGAAACTCATGGACTCCAACTTTTCACCACTGCGTGTATCACATCCATTCAACAACTCTCACCCAAACTAATTATATCTTCCTGCCCTCTGCATTTCTTCCTCACTCAGTAGGGCCATTTCAACGCTCTGGCTCTGTAACACCATTAACTCAAACCTTGCCTCATTGGAGAAGAACTCATCTGCAAAAACTAGGCCAAGTGAAAGTTTGGGAGGATTGCAGGAGTAGCGAACAAGTTTGCAAAGCGATGGTTCCGTTTTAGATTAAGGTAGCTGGGCAGCATTCACTTCCAATCTGAGTTTTGGAATGTCCTTTTGGTATGACAAACTCGGGTGACACTTTCATATTTGCTTGTCTGATTATATTTGCTGAGCCGATGATGACAAGGAGGCAATTAGTGCACACAATGTTTGCTAATTCTTCATGTACATGCTTGGACAAGAATGACTTGCTGATGAACTGCATATTAAAGCCGGATGGATGGCATTTCTGAGTCAGTGGAGGTTTAATTACTGCAATTTTCTCTAACAGGGTCTTCAATTCAAAATATTTCACTCTGCCCTTGGAGAAAGGACTAATAATTTGATCCGTCCACTTTGCTCACCATGTCAGTTAACTTGAGTAGTTTTATTTTGGTTCATTTGATATGGGCGTCATTGGCCAGGCCAGCATTTATTGCCCATCTCTAATTGCCAACAGAATAGTTAAGTATCAACCGCATTGCTGTGGTTACAGAGTCAGATGAAGGCCAAACCAGGTAAGAATAGCAGTTTCCTTCACCAAAGCATAAAATTCAACCAGATGGATTTTTCTAACAATTGACAACAGTTCTATGATTATTAGGCTCTGAACACCGGATTTTTATTGCATTCACTTTCCACCATCTGACAGTGGGACTTGAGACTGCGTCCCTAGAACATTAGTTCTGTCTCTGGATTAATGGCCTAAAGATGATTCCACAAGGCCACTGCCTCCTCACTGTTGCCCCCCCACTCTTGCTCAGTTGAGCTTTGATCCAAAAGAAATCCAACTCTGTGTTCTAGTGACTTTCAGCTGCTGCTTGAGGAACAAAATTACTACGCATCTGTCTCCTATTCTTTGTGTCTCCTTTTGAATTGTAGTCCCTGTAACCCTGTGAACTTTCAACCTACCCCTGTTTCTGCTAAACCCCATTATGAAATTTAAATGTCCTCACATTGCCTCCAGGGCCCATGGCTTCATGAATTAGAATGCCCATGTTACCAATATACTCTCCTCAAGAGGAAGCCAGGGTGAGCAGGACCTGCGAGAACATTCTTCCTCCTCTCCACCCCACCTACCCACCGGCCTTCCCCCTCCTCCATCACATCCAGTGCTTTCCTCTTGTCTATGAAAACCCCATCTTCACTATAATCATTCCCTAAGCAATCCAGCAAAATTAACCAAGGTCCAGGGCAGGGGCAGATGGAGTACATCAGGAGCCCATAACCACAGGACCAGGGCTCCAAATGGGCCTGCTGTGCTTGGGTTGGGAGACTGGTGTCAGGGCCAGGAGACATAAGGAGACTTGTGAACTCTGTCTGTGTCCATGCAACAACCCATTGACAGTCTTGAGTAGTCCACTTTCCCCAAGAACATCATAGATTAGAATCAGATAAGCCCATTGACTAAATGGCAGTACTCCTTGATTGGTGGTAGTCCCTCTTGACAAAAGTAAGAACAGCTTTTTTTGAATGCTTTGGCATGGCCATTTTCTTGCAGCACATGCAGTGTGTTTCCCAGGTATATCACTGGTATGTGCTTGAGGGTGTGATGCTGACTTAGTCCAGTGCCATACAGTGGGATGTCCTCACAGTTCTTTGGTCCTTATTGTTACAAACTGCCTTTCCCTCTACATTAACAAGCAACCCAAGAGACAGGGGCTGGCAGTCTGTAACTCAACACCGAAGAGGCCGTGTACCAAAAAGTAATGCAAGCCACAGAAATGGAAAGCCTCCAAGTAAATGCAAAATGAATGAGTGTTAAGAAAACAAGAGCCTTATGACGTAACCTGTGTGGTTGAAGGAGTTGCATGTGGGCCCCTGCACACGAACTGACTCAGTCAAATCACGCAAGTTATAGGCATCCCTGAGCTCAAATTAAAGTGTTGAATGACTGAAATGGTGTGATATTTGGTTTGAGACTATGTATGGTGATGCGGTGACACTGGTGGTTTGCCAATGCTGACATATGGAGCAGGCTGGAGGCCATGGAGAACACAGGGGCACTGTGGCAGCGGAAGTGCATGATGGCCACAACAAGCTATAAGTGAGCTGAAGCGGGCAGGTAACTACTGGGAAATTGTGCCCTCTACATTCTTGGGGAAGGAGAGAAAAATTGGAAGAAATGTATTAATAAGCCAAGTTGTCCTAATAATGAATTATAAATACATTGAAAGTAAGGTATTCAATATACATTAGCAAGATTGTAAATTTTCCATTTAAGGTTTGTGGTGGGAATTAGAAAGCTTTTCCTTGATGTCATGCTTCTAATTTTATTGTTGTAACCAGATTCTCGCAGAGGAGACAACGCCCTAATGGTGTAATTGATTAACTATTAATCCAGAGATCCAGGTAATGTTCAAGGGATCTGGGTTTGAGTTTCACTATGGCAGATTGTGGAATTTGAGTTCTACAAAAGCCTGGAATTAAGAGTCTAATGATTACCATGGAAAAAAATTGCAAGTTGTTAGAAAGCCCACCTGGTTCACTAATATCCTTTAGGGAAATAAAATGTCATCCTTATTTTGTCTGGGCTATATGTGACTCCAGGCCAACAGCAATATAGTTGAGTCAGCTGCTCCCTGGGCAATAAATGCAGGCCTATCCAGGCCTATCTACATCTCATGAATGATAAAAAATTCCAAACTTACTTATTGTTGCCAATCCCCTGCCCATGAGGGGGCAAATGCACAATTTAGTTTTGGCTTGTGACACACGTCTGCGTTAATGGTAGAAAATGGAAGAATTGTGCTTGTACAGTTCTTTGAAACAGATAATGGCCCAAATGTTCCTGTCTCTGGATGGTTGGGTATCTGATATGGAGATGCACGTCAGGGATCAAGGCTCTGCAGAAATCCGGATGCACTGAGCTCCATGAGAATTGCTCAAGAAGTTTGAACTTACAATCAACAATTTCCCTACCTGCCAGGATTCTTTAACAAAGTCTCCAATATTGGCTAGACGCTTCAGAGAGTCCTGCTGTACTTGCTTGAATAGTTACCCAGGAAACGATAGAAAAAAATTCTAGTTGAACACCTGGAAACCTTTTTAATCCAATCTCTCAAACTGACTATGCCCTCACTCCCCCTTTGAACACCCACTATCATCTATCTCTGTTCTCACCCCACTATACAGCTGACACCTGACCACCCTTGATCACCCCTCCTGAGCACCTAGCTATTCTCCTGACTCCATGAATAGACCCTGTCCTGGCCTGAATATACAAATAATGAATTGACATCACCACCCCTTAAAAAAAAGTCATGAACAACCCCTTACCATCCAACTATCACCCTGAGCTAACCTGACTAGTTCCCACTCTGGCACCTGTATTGCTATTTCACCTACTGGTCATGTGACCCACCTACAACGTCACTCAACAATGATTGTCGTTCCTTTGATAATCTAGGGCTAATACACAATGATACATTATGCATTACGATGGCTAAGTGGCTGCGATCAAACTTACATAACATGACATGAGGCTATGGCTCAGCAAAATCTGACAATTGAATTTAAATCATCTCAAATACAGTCGCTCAAAATCAGTGTCTCAGTTGTAATCAATAACTTGTGGCCACGTAAGTAACCAGGAGTTAAGCCAACAGCTCTGTCTTTCTCATTTAAATTGTATCTACCATGAGACAATAGCCAGTCTAAATATGGAAAGGGATTCTGCCTTTAGTTGCTGGTTTGAAATGTAAGTGAGAAATTGCTTGAAATGAGGAGGTACATTGATTTAGAAATGGGCAAGTGCTTGTTTATTAAGTTGAATATTGTTACGTTATATAATTGAGTACATTCAGTGTTCCTGCTGCAATTCACCATCCTACAGCTAAAGCAATGTTTATTTTTTGCTTCTTATTACATTTGCAGACATGAGATTTATTCAATAATTAGATACGTAGAAAAGATCTAGTAACAATGAAGTCATCAAGAATGATTGCCCATTCTACTGGAACAGAATATCTTTTGATATATGTGATGTGGATTTAAAGTGTTGAAGAAGATAGAGTACATTATGAAAGAAGTCTGAATTTAAAGATGCATTGTGGACCATGAAAGTGTTTTGCAAATATTATGAAGGAGCAGAATCAGTATCTGTAATCTTTACTCTGAAATTAATTCCGTGCTCTACGACTTTCAAACTCAGTGACCGTATATAATTAGAACATGCAATTTGTTGTAATAGTACAGTTAAACTAGATCTTCAGACAACCACAGCTGACGTGATTTTGTATGAGCTAGCTGAATTCTTTGTTACAGCTCTGCTATGTCGTTTTATGCCCACATCTAAGAGCTTGGATTCAAAAATGACAAGTTGAAGAGAAGTTAAGTTTAAGAACTGTCTACGGGCTTAGGGTTCTTTAGAAATAGAACCCTCAGAAAGTGATTGGCCCAGTTGGAATCCCCAGCTGTAGAATCAGATGCTGTGTGGACCAGCTGGCAGGAATATTCGCTGACATCTTTAACCTCTCCTCACTACAGTCTGAAGTCCCCACCTTCTTCAAGAAGACCACCATCATCCACCCCAGTACCAAAGAAAACATGGGTTCAAGGTTTTTGAGAAGATTTGTAGCTTGGGTTGTTGATGCTGTTGTTAACTTGCTTGCCGAGCTGGTAAAACTTGCCACAATGACTACTGCCCAGTGGCGCTGACCTCTATAACTATGAAGTGCTTCGAGAGTTTAGTCATGGCTCATATTAACTCAAGTCTGCAAGCCTGCTTCGATCCCTTGCAATTTGCCTACCGGCACAACAGTTCCATAACAGACACCAGCTTCCTAGCCTTACACTCATTCCCTGGAATATCTGGATAAAAAGAATACCTACATCAGGCTTCTGCTTATTGACTACAGCTCCACTTTCAACACTATAATCCCAACCAAACTAATCTACAATGTCTGAGAGCCAGGTCTCTGCTCTGTTGTCTGCAACTGGATCTTTGACTTTCTGGCACACAGACCACGCTCAATGAAGATAGGCAACAGCACATTCTCCACAATAATCCTCAATAAAGGTGCCCTGTGAGGACGCGTACTCAGCCCCTACCATATTCCCCATACACTCATGACTGTGTGGTTGAATCTTGTCCGACCTCCAAATACAAGTTTCCTGATGACACCACCTTTGTCGGCCAAATATCAACCAATGACAAGACAGAATACAGGAAAGAGATGGAGTGCTTGGTGACATGGTGCAAAGATAACAATGTTTCCCTCAATGTCAGCAAAACTAAACAGTTGATCATCAATTTCAGGAAGCAAGGAGGAGGATATGGCCCCACCTCCCACCCCACCAACACCAATAAAGCTGACGTGGAAATGGTCGACAGCATCAAGCTCCCAGAAGCGACGATCACCAACAATGTGTCCTGAACCATCCATGTTGATGTGACGGTCAAGGAGGCACACAACCCCTCTTCTTCCTCAGGAGGCTAAGGAAATGCAGCATGTTAATAAGGACTCTGACCAACTTTAATAGATGCACCATTGAAAGCATTGTATCTGGATGCATCATAGCTTGGTACAGCAACTGCTCTGCCCAGGACTGTAAGAAACTACAGAAAGTTGTGAACAAAGCCCAGGCCATCATGTAAGCCAAGCTTCCATCCATTGACTCCATTTATACTTCTTGCTGCCTCAGAAAGGCAGCCATCATCATCAAAAATACTTCCCACACCAGTTATGATCTCCTTCAACCTCTCCCATCAGGTGGAAGATACAAAAGCTTGAACACACACACAACAGAATCAAGAACAGCCTGTTCCCCACTGTTATTAGACTTCTGAATGGACATCTCAAATTTCAAATCTAATGCTGATCTTGCTTTTACTGCATCTTCTTTGTATTCCACTCTCTGTTTAATCACCCTACGATCTTTGTATGTTATGATCTGTCTGAACTGCACGCAAAACAAAACTTTCTGCTGTACTTAGGTGTCTGTAATACCAGGAGGTTAATTCAAATCAAAATTGGTTATTTAGTATCAGAGATAATGGGAACTGCAGATGCTGGAGATTCCAAGATAATAAAATGTGAGGCTGGATGAACACAGCAGGCCAAGCAGCATCTCAGGAGCACAAAAGCTGACGTTTCGGGCCTAGACCCTTCATCAGAGATGAAGGGTCTAGGCCCGAAACGTCAGCTTTTGTGCTCCTGAGATGCTGCTTGGCCTGCTGTGTTCATCCAGCCTCACATTTTATTATCTTGGTTATTTAGTAACCTGTTTATTGCATGTTAATACAATATACACATATATCTGGTCGTCTAGTATATACCAAGCTCCAATCATAACTGTTGCACTATTAAGATGTCTCCACTCATACCTCTCTCTTCAAATTCACTTTCTATCTTAGACAAACACATCTTTGAAACTAACTAACTTCACTCATACTGTGCTATTTATGCCCAATGAGGAGCAACTCTATTAAATAGTTGCAAAGTTGATCCAGGGTCCTAAAGCTCTTAAATAACAGCCTTTGTGAAACATTTTTGTTGCCACCATCCTCCATTTAAGTTGGGATCCATCATCTGTACTTTGTCTGTTGCATTGCAAGGAAACTACAAGGCATTACATACAATGAGAAGGGACTCTTGTCTCAGACAAGTTGTAGACTATTACATGACAGCATTCAGGTACAACTTACATTAGTACAATAGACATTGTTACAAAGACCATGATAAACCCAAGGTGGCCAGTCTCCTTGTGCCTTTGATCATTCCAAGTCCTGACAACATCATCTGAGTCGATGGAACTTGATGCCATCTTCAGCATCCACCCTTTCAGAACCAATACTTCATAAAATAAAATTCATTTGAAAATATTTAAAATAAATCTGTAAAGGGCAGCAAACAAAATAAAAGGGTGATTTTGAGCTGTACAAACCAAGATGGTAGAGAATTATAGCCAGTTGATCAGAATTGGAGGAGGAACAACTCATAATGCAGCACAGCTGGACTGGAAAGAAATAATGTTGAAACTTTCCAACCTCATTATTATCTAGTGATCAAAATTGGAAAGTGCACAAATGATCATCAGTTAAGAACATGATTGGTTTGCTGCTATTCAATGTCACAGCTCGCCCAAAACGTGTGTGCCAAATTAGCAGAACTAAATTACATCCCTGGAATTGTACCCAATTTATGCCAGCACTTTCATCAAAGAAGAATCTTGGAAGAAATGACAAAAGCCCAAGGTTTACCAAGTAATAACGTTCAAATCAATTCTGCTTTCCGACTCTGGTATCGACAGCCCCAACTATACAGTTAAAAATAACTACTTCAAAACCAATGGATTCAGGGAAGTGAAACCTGAGATCTCAATCTTGGTTCATAACTTACAGCCAGAGAGATCGAAATTGATGTGCAAACTTAAAAGAAATGGAGGCAAACTCCAATTTTCCACATATATATACATACTAGAAATACCTAAATATAGCTCTGTTATCACTCAGGCTGCTTCTGAAATTCTTAAGATAGGATCCGTTTCTGAAAATATTATAGTAAAAAATGCAATTATGGATTACTACTAGCCAACAGATGACCACATACAAGGAATGGAGATGTAACTTATCAAAAATAAATTAAATTGTGCAGGGAAGTCGTACATTTAGTTTTCAAGTCACACAATTATTATCAGAATTATTAAATGAGGGATAAGCTAAAATGATAATCAAAACAGGTGACAATCATAAGGTAAAAGTTAATGATCTTTGGCGTAGTGAAGTTAGCAGTGGGGGATGTTTAATCAGTTGGGAAGCCACTGGATGTCGACCCCATTCCCTTCCTGGCTCTCTCCTGATTTAGTACCTGGTGGGAAGGCTTGACAAACTGTTTTGTCACCCCCTGTCTTTTGAGACCCATATGTACACAATTAATGGCTTCTTAAGGGTCCTATCCTGCCATACCAAGCCAACAGCACAAGAGAGCTATCATATGGAAAGCATCATAAACAAACACAGGCAAATTGTTTGTAAGATCCTGGGGTGTATGGAATATGAGGAAGGGAGATTGTGGGTGGGACAAGGGTGTCTTCGTTCAAAGACAGTTAATATCAGATTGAGGAACAGAGCATTAGAATGAGTAGCCTGAAAAGATTTTCATTCATAGTGGTGATCTCCCAGGTGGCTATCATTATTGCTTGCTAAATGGCGTGTTCACAACACAGGTTGCCATAGGCTACAATCTTACCAATTTGGCATACCAGCTAACTGTCGGAGAGAATGAATATGGAAACCAGAGTGCACTCTTGGCTGCTTCAACTCAGAGCTTGTTCCAAAGGCCTCCACATTGAATATCGAACACCAAAATCTAAAGGTCGGTTCTTGCATATCAGCCACATGCTCACCACATCCACAGACATGGCATCAGGCATGTGCCATCTCCATTAGCCCTCGTGGCATATATCCACTCCACTTACAGGACACTTCCACACTTAAATGTTGCACTTTGGGCAGCATCAGCAACTATCATTCTAATGTTACAGCCAGGGCACTGCATTCAGTGGCACACACCCAGCTCATGGAATGGACCAGACAGCCTCTCCAGGCTTTTCACTTGCTGTTTTAATGCTCACACACTCTGAACCTACCTTGAGGTTCACAGCCTCCCTGCCTTTTCAGTGCGATGCCTTGCCTCTCTAGTCTGGGTCAAGAGGTCTGGCTTCAAGTCGTACCTCCACCAGAGGTGTACATTGGCATCACTGGATAGGTTGATTAGAAAACTAAAATAAAACAGATCCAGGGATGTGAAATAACTCCACCGAGGCCGGTATCCCATCAGCAAGTCACCATTAATTTACATGTGGAAAGTCCTTGACATTGATCCAGATCCTTCAGAGCCTGCTGTCAGAGTGAGCAGAATGTCTGACAATCCTGTTCTTAAATGTCAGCCAGGGCTCCCTGATTAATAGCCCCAATCAGGAAATTCATATTCCGTGGGGTCCTCCTGGTTGGCTTTGTTACAATCACTATATCCCTCTCACTCTGAGTCTGATGACATAAGTTGGTTCTTTTATTGTAGCTCCTCCTGGGGTGTTTTATCACGAGGTCAGAATACCCCTGATATGAGCAGTGTGCAACACACAGGAACTTGCCTCTTATGCCCAGAGTGCCTCGGAAGAAATTCATTTCCCTCTTCAGTTAGTAAAGGCATCAAGGCAGCAACAGCTGCCATATCCATCTCAGATTCTGAGGTATCTAATAGGCTTGGCAGAGCGGGAGGACACACAAGTTCTGGAGTAGTCAGAAAGGCTGTTGAGGAGTCAGGCATGTTTTGTTTCCACCCTGTCTGCAGGTTTTCTGCTTTCATATAGGCCAAGTACTTGTTCAGGATCACCTCATCTACTCAAACTTTGTGTGTCACTAGATCATGTCTCTTACCTGCGCTGGGCCAGTCCCTGCGGTTCCTACACCAAACTCCATCTCCTGAAGTAAACTGTCTCCCTCGCTTATTGGGGTCTTGCATGTGCCATTGGCATTCCTGATGCCATTTCACACTGTGCCCCAGGTCTGGGAAGATCAGATTTAACTTACTGTGGAGTTTTCTCCCCATTAGCATTCTGCTGGAGCTATCACTGTAGTCATAGACTCATAGATGTATGCCACATGGAAACAGGCCTTTCTGTCCAACTTGTCCATGCCAACCAGATATCCTACATTAATCTAATCCCATTTGCCAGCATTTGCCCATGTCCCTCTAAACCCTTCCTATTCATATAACTATCCAGATGCCTTTTAAATATAATAATTTTACCACCCCTCACCACTTCTTCTGGCAGCTCATTCCATATACGCACCATCCTCTATGTGAAAAAGTTGCACCTTAGATACATTTTAAATCTTTCCCTTCTCACCTTAAACATCTGCCCTCTAGTTTTGGAGTCCTTGCACCACGATGAAAAGACCTTGTCTATTTACAGTCTCCATGTTCCTCACGATTTTATAAATCTCTATAAGGTCACCCCTCAGCGTCTGACAATGCAGGGAAAATAGCCCTAGCCTATTCAACCTCTCTCTATAGCTCAAACCCTCCAACCCTAGTAACATCCTTGTAAATATTTTCAGAACCCTTTCATGTTTCACAACGAGGCTAGAATTGCACGCAGTATTCTATAAAGGCCTAACCAATGCCCTGCACAGCTGCAACATGACCTCCCAACTCTATTACTCAGTGCACTGACCAAAGAAGGCAAGCATACCAAATACCTTCATCAACACCCTTGTCCACCTGAGACTCCAATTTTAAGGAACTATGAACCTGCACTCCAAGGTCTATTTGTTCAGCAACACTTTCCGGAGCCTCACCATTAATTATGTAAGTTCTGCTCTAATTTGCCTTCCCAAAATGCAGCAGTTCACACTTATCTAAATTAAACTCCATCTGCCATTCCACAGCCCATTGGCCCAAGTGATCAAGAACCCATTGGACTCTGAGATACCCTTATTTGCTTCCACTACACTTCCAATTTTGGTGTCACCTGCAACCTTACTAATCATATCTCCTATGTCCATATCCAAAACACTTATATAAATGATGAAAAGCAGTGGACCCAGCATAAATCCTTGTGGCACACCGCTGGTTGCAGGCCTCCAGTCGGAAAAGCAACCAGCCACTACCACCTCTGTCTTCTACTTTCAAGACAGTTCTATTTCCAAATAGTTAATGCTCCCTGTGTTCCGTGTGATCTAACCTTGCTAACCAGTCTCATTGAATGCCATACTGAAGCCCATATGGCTTGGCTATGCAACCATTTCCAACACTAACCCTTTTTTAAGAGTTGATGCAAGTCTGGATGGAGGCCATGTTACATGTGAACTTTCTGCAATAGCTCACCAGCCCGAGGAAGGTACAAAGCTGCGGTACAGACATGATAGTTGAGGCACTTTAGATCATCTTCACTTTACTTCCAACGGGTGCGACCTGGTCTTGTCAATTCTGTAGCCCAAGTAGGTCACTTGAGGTGCCTGGAAACACACAGTTTTCCATTCCAAGGTGTATGCTGGTCTTTGGAAAAATGTCTAAGGACAATGTCCAAGTTCTCTAAGAGCTCATTATCAGTCTTTCCTGTTATTAGTACATCATCTAGATTATTGATAACCTGGGATAGAACTTGCAAAATGTTCTCAATCGTCCGTTGAACAATTGCGCAGGCAGATGAAACCTCAAATGCCAGTCTCCTATGTTGGTACAAACCATTTCGGGTATTAATTGTTGCATACTTCTGGGAATACTCTTCTAACTGCAATTGCAAGTAAGCATGGTTTATGTTCAGCTTTGTGAAAAACAGGCCCCCTGCTAGATTTTCATATTACTCTTCTAAGCAAAGGATTGAGTATTTATCCAGCTGCAGAAAGTGCTTTACTATTTGTTTAAAATCTCCACAAAGGTGAACAGACACTTTGGGCTTTACAACCAGTATAACTGGTGCTGCCCATTCTGCGAACTGGTCTAATTTGATCACTTCTTCACTTTCCAGCCTTATGGTTTCTGCCTCTACTTTTGTAGGCAAGGCAAATGGCACTGGGCAGGCCTTGCAGAATTGTGGAATTGCTTGCCCAGTCAACATGCAAAGTGGTCTGGGATCCTTTGGCAGTACTTATACCTTCCTGAAAAATTTCCAGGTATTTAATTAGGTCTTCATTCAGGGAGCTATTTTCTAATCGTAAAATGTTGAGCCAATCAATAAATTTCATCCTATCAGGCTTCTACAACAATGAGTGCCAACTGAACGAGCTGCTTCTTAATAAGAGACAGAAACCGAAGTTGTACCCTTAATCAATAAAGTTTCCCTGGTACAGGTTCTTAGTCTAGCCAAGGTTTGTGCAAACTTAAGGTTTGGAGTCCAGAGTGAATTTTGTTAAAAAATGGTTCTGTGATCCCTAAAACAGGATTTTATTTTGATTGATTCTCATTTGAATATTGCTAAGCAATTTAGCTATTCCAAACCAGATATAGGTGGACTTTCCAAGGTGTGCACTCTCCTGGATACCGGCCTGTGAGTTCCCTTACTCAATTTAGATCTAGTGGGACTCGTTTCTCAGCAACTAAAATGGCTTGCAAGCCTGGATCCTGAAGAACATTTCAACCATTTGGCCAAGGCTTGCCTTTGTTTTGGGGTTTTGCTGTGTGCTGACCTAGAGTCCCTCTATTTGGTATATGTCCTGAATGAGGCTATGCAATTGACTTCACTAAAGTCCTCAGTGAGACTGACAAGGATCTCCACTTCCAAAAGAATACCCTGCAACTCATATGTTCCACTTGCTGCATTTTTCAATGATTAAGCCAGTTGTAGTGCATGTTAAAGCCAGTTGGGCTTCAGTAAGTGTTTTTGTGTGGTTACATCATTAATGTCACATACCAAACTGTCCCCCAGCATCTAATTAAGGGTTAAACCAAAGTCACAAATCCCAACACGGATTTCCCTGGTTTTCAAATTGTTGAGTAAGATCAATAGTGTCTCAGAATTAGAGGAGGCTTGGAGTTGTAATATTCCTTAACTAAATCCTTCTACTCTTGAAAGGTTTTAGTATCTGGTGCCTCAGGGAAAGTTAGGCTCCAAGTAACCGAAAATGTTTTGAGTCCACAAGCTGCCAGGAGAATTACTCAGTGCTTTTCATCTGCCCTAATTTCACTTACCCAGGAAAAAAGCGCATTATTTCAACATACTGGGCCAAATCTTCAATGGCAGGATCAAATGACCCAAGCTTCCCAAATAATAACACGATACCAGAAAAGTTTAACCCAACTAAAATATAATTATTGCAAGCAATTTCTTCAGGAGTCTGCTTTCTTCCCATCACCACTGAAAAAACTCCACAGAGCCAGTGTACTACCACCAAGTCACCCTTTACTTACATATAGAGAGTCTTTGACACTGATCCAGCTCCCTCAGAGCCAGCTCTCAAAGTGAACAGGATGTCTGACACTCTGTTCTTATCTGTCAGCCAGATAGGAGCAGATTAACATAGAACACAGAACAGTATAGCACAGTACAGGCCCTTTGGCCCACGATGTTGTGTTAACCTATTATCCTACTTTAAGATCAAAACTAACCTACATACCCTTCATTTTAGTATCATATTCACTAACAGCCCCATAATTTTTGAGGTCCACCTGACTGACCTGATTACAATCACTACAGGATGGATCTACAGAACTATCTGTCCAGGGTTATGTAGACCATGAGTGGTGGCTCTATTTTATTATTCAAGAATAAACAAATTTCCTTTCCAGTTGGGCTTCCTGAATTATTGCAAGAAAGGATTTCTCTAGATCCTAAAACCTCACTGACCAAAGAGGCAACATGACCACATCTATACTTCACGATACAGCAGGACCTCCAAGTTCCTACCTACTAAAAGAGAAACCAATTTCCCACTATCTGCCATGTCTAGGACAAATCTCAGGAACCATACAGACAGCTCAAGAGTGAGAATCCTTGACTGAATGGCCTTTTAAAAATGGTGCCATTACGTGGGATTCCAGTCAATTTGGGGATATTTGGTCTGAGGGGAGTTGTTCCAGGAACAGTGCATAGTAAAGTGGAGCTGAAATCAAACTCAGTCCAAGAACTCACACATCAATAATGTGGTGAGTTTGGAAAGATATGGTGTGAAAACATGGTCTGCCTCAATGTAAGAAACATTCTACAGAACTCAGCACAATGTAGACGTAGCCAAAAAAAACCCAAAAGACAATAATTTCTAGTGTTTATACAAATACAACACAATGTAAAAATCTGGTAATTGCTGACAAATACATCATTTCTCTACAGGCAGAGAACAGGGGGAGTCTTCAGATGGAATGGACATACATGTCATTTTTTTGGTATTGGCTTCAACTAATTATCCATCATTCTCAGTGTAAAGAACAATGACAAAATTAAATATTATTCAATCAGGTGTAACTGACATTTTAATAGTATACTCTGTCATAATTATTACTGAATAACCTCTTTGGCTGTGAAAGAAAAAATGCAGATGTGAACTCATATTATCTCAGAAACAAATATAAATTTTGCCTATATTTTAAAAAGTTAAAATTAAAACTTTCATCAAGGTTTCTGTTTTGCTATTTAGGTTTCTTCCTTACAGACACATGTATATCCCAATCTTTATTTCATTTCATGTACAATAATTTAGATATGATTTAAATTTGACAGCTTTTTACTTCATGCACTGCCCTTTGTCAGAATTCAGAGTCAAACAGTCATTCTAGCACAGAAGGAGGGTATTCGCTCCATCAAGTCCCTGCTGGAATTAATTGAAATTTAATTCCCCAACTGCTGCCGTGGGATTCAAACTTATGTCTCCAGATAGTTAGCCCAGGCCTCTGGACTACTAGGTTGGTAACATGACCACAAATCCATCATCCTGAAACTCTTCCAAAACTTCTCCAATCTGACTGAATGGTCAGCCTCATTCTTGCATGCCTTCCATCGTAGATCAGAAGTGGGAATGTTCACTACTGATTGCACAATGTTCAGCATTATTTATAACCCCTCACATGCCGAAGCAGTTAGGTAGTTTTAGCCTTAGGTAAAGAAATGGCAGATGGTATTTAAACTGAACAATGTGAGCTGATGCATTTTGGAAAATCTAATGCAGGAGGGAAGCACACAGTAAAATGGCAAAACCTTTAGTTGCATCAACATATAGAGGGATCTAGGCACACAGGTCCACGGTTCCCTGAACGTGGCAACACAAGTGGATAAGATGGTCAAGACGGCATATACCATGCTTGCCCTCATTGGTCAGGTCTTGAGTACAAAAATTGGTGAGTCATGTTGCGATTGAGTAGAACTTCAGTTCGGCCACATTTGGAATATTGTACACAGTTCTGGTTGCCACACAACCGGAAGTATGTGTGCACTTTGGAGAGGGTAAAGAAATGTTTGCTAGGATGTTGCCTGATTTGAAGGGTACTAAATATGAAGACAGATTGGACAAACTTGGTTTGTTTCCACTTGAGCATTGGAGGCAGCAGGGCGACCTGATAGACATTTACAAAATTATGAGAGGCATGATAGAATGGATAGTTGGAGTATTTCTCCCAGGGTACAAGTGTCATTTAGCAGAGGATATAACTTTAAGGTAAAAGGTGAAAAATTTAAAGGAAATGTAAGAGGCAAATTATTTACACAGAGGGTGGTAAGTGCCTAGAATAGCAATGTTAAAGAGCCATTCTTACAGATAAACGAATAAGCAAGCAATAGAGGGATTTGGACTGCGAGGAGAAGAATGTTTTTAGTTTAGAAAGACATCATTGTTGGCACAGTCTTGGTGGGCCAAATGGATTGTTCCTGTGCTATATTTCTTTTTTGTTCCTTTTGATTCCTTTTTGAGTTAACGAAGCAAGACCCAATCAACATGTACATTACACAGGTGCCAGGCGATGACTATTTCCAACAAAAGAACATTTAACTACCTCAATTTTTAATTCAATGGCATTACCACTGCTGAATCTGCCACTGTAGGTATCCTTGGAAATTATATTGACCAGAAACTGAATCATCCACACAAATACTGCCTCTATACAAGAGCAGGTTGGAGGCTAATCCGAAATAAGTAACCAACCTTCTGACTCCCCGGAACATATCCATTATTTATGAAGCACAAATCAAGGGCTTGATAAATATCCCCTACGCGCCTTGCTGTTTGCAGCTCCAGTAACACTGAAGAAGCTCAACACTACCCAGGAGAAAGCAACCAACATTATTGGCACACCACCCAGTTTCATAAACATTCTCTCCCTCCACCACTAATGTTCTGTAGCAACATCTGCTGCCATATGCCAGATGCACTGTAGAAATTTGTCAAGCCTGCTTCAACAATGATGTATTATGGCATAAATTTGAGACCAGACAGAACTCTATCTTTAAGACAGTTTCATAGCATCATGACAGATGATGTTCCAGACTAAAGGTGTTTGCCTTAAAATCGGTCTCTCAATCTGTCAGGTAGTCACTGTAGTATCTTCAGTCAGTCAATTATGTGTTTATAGTGGATTGTGTATGTAATCACTAAGCAGAGAACCAGATTATATGTATAAGTCTATGATGTTTTAGCCATGTAATTAGTTAATATTGTTAATAAACTTCAAGATAGTTATCTCAACAAGGCTTCTGCTCTTTATGATATATGTTAAGCAAACAAACATGAAACCAAGAAGTGCATGATTCTGGCAACAATGCTAGCAGTAAGTGGGCACTAAAAGCTAATCATGACAGTGAATTAGTGCAGTAAATGGATGCTAGGGGTTAAAAATGTGACAGCAGCATGTAAATTGTGAAATATATTTTTCCTAACAGTCGTCTATCACCCTGAGTTCAGGGCTGAAATTACAACTGGAAGCAAGACTAAAATGCTACAGTCAGAGGAAAGGCTAAAAATCTATACTAAAGCACAGTGGGTACTGTTTCTCTCTCTCTCCCCGTCTCTCTCTCTCTCTCTACCTGTAAAAATCAATACAAGAGCCTGCTGCTAATTCAGTTTTCAAAATTCTGAAGGACAATTTTGTTGTAAGAAAATGAATCTAGAATAAAGAACATATACAACGATGGGAAAAAAAACTCTCCTAAAGGCCTTACCTGTGGCCAGATTTTGGTTGATTCTACAACTTTCTTTGCAAAACTGGACAGAAGGAAAAAGACACATTCTTGTTTCTTTTCTGGTGTGATCACAATCTACAGGTACATGTTTACAACTTTTAAAGTGATAATAACATATGATAATAAACTAAATGAGAGGAGTTAAATCGAAAGCAGAAAAGGCATTATCCTACAACATAAGTTTTCACTTGAATTTTAAGGAACTTATAGCTCCACTAAAAAAAATGATGGATAGCTTATGTTTCACCATGGGCTTGGTAATCCATTGACATTCTGACGGAACATCAATTATTGATGGAAAGAATCAACATGGAAAATGTTGGAAAGTGAGCCTAGTGTAGATTTAGGGAGTTTTTTTTAGTCAGTGCAGACTCAATGGGCCAAGGGGCATTTTCTGTACTGTACGATTCTATTATTCTACAATTCAATGTTTACTTAATGGAACGACAGCCATCAAACTTTTTATTACTTTGGACACTATAGGGTTAGGAAGAATAAAATCCTCAGTATTTCTGATAACGACCTCAAAAATTCTCACAAAATCTTTCAGATTTTAGAAGATTATCTTACAGTTTGGGTCAATTTCAGATAAAACGTTTTGTAGTATACCCCAATATGTCCAGTGTAATCATGTGCTGCACCCTCTACAATCTCATTCATCAAACTAAGGAATTATTGGCTGAGGAGGATGTGCAGGAATAAGCAAAAACCCTTCAGGAAGAAAGTGAGACAAGGTAATAGTCTGCCAAACCAAAGATACGAAAGACAACTTTTTAGACACCAGCGTGCAAGGTGACTAAGCTGAATTGAAAATTTTTCTGTTCATGTTAGTTTTTCATTTGAGCAATAAGCTGTGAGACCCTACTTACTGTGTGCCATTTTCCTCAAGGATTTCGGTGCTTTTTTTCAACTTATCTATGCAATAAAATGTTGGCTTTTCCTTTCAATTATGTTTCAGATCTCCTCACCTCTGTGAAAGCTAATGCTGATGCACAAACCTTGCCCTGTAGTGCTGAAACAGCTGTAATACAATGAGCATTTCCGCGGCCAATACACTCCCAGATGTTTGCGTGAAAGTAGTTCTTCTTTCAAAGAAAAATGATTCTCATTAGAAATTCCAATTGCCAGTGAATACTACTGAGTTGATCATATCCTGGATTGCTTCTTATGCATCTTACACCCACTCTAATCCTGCAGTGCTGTAGAATTCAAGGGGCCTTTGATGTGCTCTTGCAATGCCTGAGCATTGTTCACTGAAAACGTTTCCACTATTTTGGCCTTTGAAGCTTAGATCTGTAACCTCGATTCAGCAAGAAAATGATGTGCTTTTGCTATTGCTCACCTTAAAAGCTCCAAAGTGGTTTTGAGAGCTGCAGACCAAGGATAGAACATTCCCTCTATTGTGTCAAGCAGTTAGTACCTGAAAGGGTTAACTGACTGCACATTTTTAGCTCTAAACGTCAGGATGTGATGACTGTGCCTACAACGAAATACAAGTTCTGTTTCTGCTCTGTGTTTGTTGCCAAAGCTGTGTGCAACTGTTTCAGTCATAGAAATGTGAACTTACTCTTATGTTGAGCCTGAAGTCTCACCAGAGAATATCATATATCCCAGACATAATGTAACTAGATATGTCTGTCTGTTATGCCTGAGTAAAGAGGGATATCTTCTGCATGGGGCTAAGCTGATGCCTGATCTTCAGCAATTCTCTGAGAGTCCTTAGAAGTTTCTTCCTACACCTTCCACAGAGGCATGTCAGTGATGTGCACACCAGATTCTGACCTTATCAGACTTTATAAGCTCCTTGTAGGAGCTGAAGTAGGCCATTCAGTCCATCAAGTCTGATCTCCAGGAAATGGGATCATCATTGATCTGATATTGCTCAAATCCATTTTCCTGTTTTATCTCACCTTACTGATTAAGAGCCTGTCTATCTCGGCCTTGGATATACTAAATGTCTTGGGGAGTGTTGCTAAACAAAGGGACCTTAGGGTGCGGGTTCATAGTTCCTTGAAGGTGAAGTCACAGGCAGACAGGGTAGTGAAGAAAACATTCAGTAGCCTAGCTTTCATTGATCAGTGCATTGAGTATAGGAGGTGGGATGTAATGTTGCAACTGTTCACAACATTGGTTCAGCCATTTCTGGAAGACTATTTTCAACTCTGGACACCCTGCTAGAGGAAATACATTTTGAAACTTGAAAGAGTGCAAAAAAGATTTACAAGGATATTATCAGGGTTGGAGGGTTTGAGCTATAGGGAGATCCTGAAAAGACAGTGGCTATTTTCTCTGGAGCAGTGGAGGTTGAGGAGTTATCATGAGGGGCAAGGATAGAGTGACTAGCCAAGGTCTCTCTCCCAGGGTAGGGGAGTCCAAAACTAAATGATATAGGTTTAAGGTGAGAGGGAAAAGGTATAAAAGGGACCTGGGTGTCATTTTCTTCACACAGAAGGTGGTGTGTGTATGGAATGAGCTGCCAGAGGAGGTGGTGGAGGCTGGTACAATTACAACATTTAAGAGGAATCTGAATGGCTAGCTGAATGGACCATATGCTGGCAAATGGGACGAGGTTAATTTAGGATAACTGGTCAGCGTGGAGGAGTTGGGCCAAATGGTCTGTTCCATGCTGTACATCTTTATGACTCGAGTGAACATTGTCTGGACTGCCTCCAATGCCAGAAAATCTTTCCTCAGATAGGGGAATTAAAATTGACCACAGTATGCCAGATATAGTCTGACTAGTGCCTTGTACAGTTTTAGCAGGTCTTCACTATTTTTATACTCCAATCTCTTTAAAATGACACCAGTCCACTTGACTTCCCTCTTACCGACTGAACTTATATGCGATCCTTTGTGATTCAAGCATGTGACCTCCCAAATACCCTTTTTCTGCAGCTTTCTGCAGTTTTTATACTTTTTTTCATACATCCATGGGACATATGTAGCACTGGCTCGCCAGCATTTATTGCATCTCCCTGGCTGGCCTTGGGAACGTGTTGTTGAACTGCCTTCTTGAACCACAGTGGTCCACATGCTGTAGGTTGACCCACAATGCCCTTGGGGAAGGAATTTCAGGGTTGTAACCCAACAACAGTGAAGGAACACTAATATGCTTCCAAGTCAGGTGAGTGGCTTGGAAGAAAATATGCAGGTGATGGTATTCCCATGTATTGGTTGTCCTTGTCCTTCTGAATAGAAGTGGTTATGGGTTTGGAAGATGTTGCCTGAGAATCTTTAGTGAATTTTTGCAGACCATTTTGTAAACAGCACACACTGCTGCTATTGAACGTTGGTGGTGGACGGAGTGGATGTTTGTGGATCTGGGCTACTTTGTCCTGGAAGGTATCAAGCTTCCTGACTGTTGTGGAGCTGCACTAGTCTAGAAAATGGGAAATATTCCATCACACTCCTGTCTTGTGTCTTGTAAGTGATGGACAGGGTTTGGGGAGTCAGAAGGTGAGTTACTTGCCACAGTGTTCCCAACCAGCTCTTGCAGCCATTGTGTTTATGTGGCATGTCCAGTGGAGTTTCTGGCCAATGGTAAGCCTCAGGATGTTGATGGTGGGGAATTCATGGATGGTAACACCATTGAACATCAAAGGATGGTGGTTAGACTTCTATTTAACAATATTCAACGCCTCTATTCTTCCTGAAAAAATACCTAATCTTACATTTTCCCAGATTATAGTCCATTGCCAAGTTTTTGCCCACTCACTAACCAGTCTCGAACCACCTACAGACCCTCTGGATCATACACAATTCTTGCTTTCCTGTCTACTTTTGTGTCATTTGAAAACTTGGGGATAGCACATTCACTTCCCCCATCTAAATTATTAATATTTGTTGTAAGCAATGTTGGCCTTAGTACTGATTCCTGTAGCACTCCACTAGTTACAGGTTGCCATCCTGAAAATATCCACTTTATTCTAGTTTCCTATCTTCTATTATTTAGCCAACCCTCTGCCCATTCAAATATACTGTTCCAACACCAAGTTTCATATCTTAATAGACAACAGACAATAGGTGCAGGAGTAGGCCATTCGGCCCTTCGAGCCAGCACCACCATTCATTATGATCATGGCTGATCATCCACAATCAGTATCCTGTTCCTGCCTTACCCCCATAACCCTTGATTCCACTATCTTTAAGAGGTCTATCCATCTCTTTCTTGAAGGTATCCAGAGAGTTGGCTTCCACTGCCTTCTGGAGCAGAGCATTCCATATATCCACCACACTCTGGGTGAAGATGTTTTTCCTCAACTCTGTTCTAAATGGCCTACCCCTTATTTTTAAACTCTGTCCTCTGGTTCTAGACTCACCCATCAGCGGAAACATGCTTCCTGCCTCCAGAGTGTCCAATTCCCTAATAATCCTATACGTGTCAATCAGATACCCTCTCATCCTTCTAAACTCAAGTGTATACAAGCCCAGTCGCTCCAATCTTTCAACATATGATAGTCCCGCCATTCCAGGAATTGACCTTGTGAACCTATGCTGTACTCCCTCAATAGCAAGAATGTCCTCCCTCAAATTTGGAGACCAAAACTGCACACAATACTCCAGGTGCGGTCCCACCAGGGCCCTGTACAGCTGCAGAAGGACCTCTTTGCTCCTATACTCAATTCCTCTTGTTATGAAGGCCAGCATGCCATTAGCTTTCTTCACTGCCTGCTGTATCTGCATGCTTGCTTTCATTGACTGATGTACAAGAACACCTAGATCTCATTGTACTTCCCTTTTACCGAACTTGACTCCTTTGAGATAGTAATCTGCCTTCCTGTTCTTGCCACCAAAGTGTATAACCACACATTTATCCACATTAAACTGCATCTGCCATGCATCCGTCCACTCACCTAGCCTGTCCAAGTCACCCTGTATTCTCATAACATCTTCCTCACATTTCACACTGCAACCCAGCTTTGCATCATCAGCAAATTTGCTAATATTACTTTTAATGCCTTTGTCTTTAATGCCTTATCTTATGCAATAGTCTTATATGCAGTACATTATGAAATACCTTTTAGAAATCCAAATATGTTACCAGTTTCCCTTTATCTATCCTACTTGTTACTTCTTCAAAGAACGAGGGGAGGCAATGGACTAGTGGCATTAATTGCTGGACTGTTAATCCAGAGACCCAGATAACATTCTGTGGAACCAGGTTTGAATCTCATGATGGCAGAATTTGAATTCAATAAATATCTGAAATTAAGAATCTAATGATGACCTTGAATCCATTGTCAATTTTTGGTAAAACACATCTGGTTCACTAATGCCCTTTAGGGAAGGAAACTGCCATCCTTACCTCATTTGGCCTACAAGTGACCGCAGGCCAATAGCAATGTGGTTGACTCATAACTGTCCTTTGGGCAGCAATAAATGCTGTCTGGTCAGCAACGCCCTCATCCTGTGAATGAATAAAGAATAAACTTCAGTAAATTTGTCAGGCATGATTACCCTTTTATTAAACCATGTTGACTCTATTTGATTTTATTGTATTTCTTTATGTTCTGCTATTGCATCGTTTATAGTAGATGCTAGCACTTTCTCAATTACAGACGCTAAGCTAACCGGCCTGTATCTACCAGTTTTTTTTAATCTCTCTCCCTTTTTGAATAAGAGTGTTACATTTGCTGTTTTTCATTCCTTTGGGGATCTGACGATTCTTGCAAAATTTATACCAGTCCATTCATTATCTCTATAGTTAATTCCTTTCAAATCCTAGAATGGTACCTATCAGGTCTAGGGGACTTATCAGTCTTTTATGTCATTAGTTTCCCTTGCACTTTTTTCTCTAGTGTTTTATTGTTTTATTTCCCCAGACGTCTTGATTGTTTAGTAATTTTGGAAAGTTATTAATGTTTTCTACAGTGAGGACTGATACAAGGTATTCATTCAAGTCCCCTGCCATTTCTTAGTTCCTCCTTATTATTTCACAAATCTCTTCTCTAAAGGGCCTGTGTTCGCTTTGGCCTCTCTCTTCCTCTTTTATATTTAATCAAAGTTTTACTGTCCATTTTATATTATTTGGTAGTCTGCTCTTATAATTTATTTATTTGCTTTAGTTTTCTTTTGTTGGATTTGAAAACTTTGCTTTCTGTGGTTTCTCACTAATCTTTGCTCCGTAAAAATGTTCAGTGTAACCCCTTCCTAGAGTCCTTCAACCTCACTGGGACATATATACATACCTGAGTCCAATTTAGGGTGATGTCCCCACAGAGGAGGAAGTATTTGTGCTGGTTGAGGTTTCTGAGGGTTCAAAGGCTTCCTCCTCAGAAGTGGTGTTGATGCTGAGTGCTGCGGCCTCTTGGACTGTGCGGAATAGGGGGAGGCACTAATGGTTGCAGTGTAGAAAAGAAAAGAAAGTAGTTGTTGAAGATGCAGAATAGTCTATGCTGAGCAATGTATTTGCCTTCCAACAAGAACAGAGTTCAATTTAGTTCTGTGTGTCATTCTTGTCTCTCTGTTGCCACAGGAAGAGCCCCAGTCTGACCAGCTGTATTGCCCTTTCACAAAAGAAGTGAGAGTACCAATGCCTGACACCCTTCTGCCAGTCTCGGCCCCGTCCTCATGGAAATGGGGAAACCGCTCCTCCAGTTCGATAAAGAGAATGATTGCATGTGATGGAAATGGGTGCAGGAGCAGACTGTGAGCACAAATAACCCTGTCAGGCCCCAGTAAGTGAGTAGGAAGTGTAATACCCAGAAATAGTTAGTACTTTAACAACATGAGATCACTGTAAGATAATAAAATGTGAGGCTGGATGAACACAGCAGGCCAAGCAGCATCTCAGGAGCACAAAAGCTGACGTTTCGGGCCTAGACCCTTCATCAGAGAGGGGGATGGGGGGAGGGGACTGGAATAAATAGGGAGAGAGGGGGAGGCGGACCGAAGATGGAGAGTAAAGAAGATAGGTGGAGAGAGTGTAGGTGGGGAGGTAGGGAGGGGATAGGTCAGTCCAGGGAAGACGGACAGGTCAAGGAGGTGGGATGAGGTTAGTAGGTAGTGGGGGGTGCGGCTAGGGGTGGGAGGAAGGGATGGGTGAGAGGAAGAACCGGTTAGGGAGGCAGAGACAGGTTTGACTGGTTTTGGGATGCAGTGGGTGGGGGGGAAGAGCTGGGCTGGTTGTGTGGTGCAGTGGGGGGGGGACGAACTGGGCTGGTTTTGGGATGCAGTAGGGGAAGGGGAGATTTTGAAACTGGTGAAGTCCACATTGATACCATATGGCTGCAGGGTTCCCAGGCGGAATATGAGTTGCTGTTCCTGCAACCTTCGGGTGGCATCATTGTGGCAGTGCAGGAGGCCCATGATGGACATGTCATCTAGAGAATGGGAGGGGGAGTGGAAATGGTTTGCGACTGGGAGGTGCAGTTGTTTTTTTGCGAACTGAGCGGAGGTGTTCTGCAAAGCGGTCCCCAAGCCTCCGCTTGGTTTCCCCAATGTAGAGGAAGCCGCACCGGGTACAGTGGATGCAGTATACCACATTGGCAGATGTGCAGGTGAACCTCTGCTTGATGTGGAATGTCATCTTGGGGCCTGGGATGGGGGTGAGGGAGGAGGTGTGGGGACAAGTGTAGCATTTCCTGCGGTTGCAGGGGAAGGTGCCGGGTGTGGTGGGGTTGGAGGGCAGTGTGGAGCGAACAAGGGAGTCACGGAGAGAGTGGTCTCTCCGGAAAGCAGACAGGGGAGCGGATGGAAAAATGTCTTGGGTGGTGGGGTCGGATTGTAAATGGCGGAAGTGTCGGAGGATAATGCGTTGTATCCGGAGGTTGGTAGGGTGGTGTGTGAGAACGAGGGGGATCCTCTTGGGGCGGTTGTGGCGGGGGCGGGGTGTGAGGGATGTGTCGCGGGAAATGCGGGAGACGCGGTCAAGGGCGTTCTCGATCACCGTGGGGGGAAAGTTGAGGTCCTTAAAGAACTTGGACATCTGGGATGTGCGGGAGTGGAATGTCTTGTCGTGGGAGCAGATGCGGCGGAGGCGGAGGAATTGGGAATAGGGGATGGAATTTTTGCAGGAGGGTGGGTGGGAGGAGGTGTATTCTAGGTGGCTGTGGGAGTCGGTGGGCTTGAAATGGACATCAGTTACAAGCTGGTTGCCTGAGATGGAGACTGAGAGGTCCCAATTCCTCCACCTCCGCCGCATCTGCTCCCACGACAAGACATTCCACTCCCGCACATCCCAGATGTCCAAGTTCTTTAAGGACCGCAACTTTCCCCCCACGGTGATCGAGAACGCCCTTGACCGCGTCTCCCGCATTTCCCGCGACACATCCCTCACACCCCGCCCCCGCCACAACCGCCCCAAGAGGATCCCCCTCGTTCTCACACACCACCCTACCAACCTCCGGATACAACGCATTATCCTCCGACACTTCCGCCATTTACAATCCGACCCCACCACCCAAGACATTTTTCCATCCCCTCCCCTGTCTGCTTTCCGGAGAGACCACTCTCTCCGTGACTCCCTTGTTCGCTCCACACTGCCCTCCAACCCCACCACACCCGGCACCTTCCCCTGCAACCGCAGGAAATGCTACATTTGTCCCCACACCTCCTCCCTCACCCCCATCCCAGGCCCCAAGATGACATTCCACATCAAGCAGAGGTTCACCTGCACATCTGCCAATGTGGTATACTGCATCCACTGTACCCGGTGCGGCTTCCTCTACATTGGGGAAACCAAGCGGAGGCTTGGGGACCGCTTTGCAGAACACCTCCGCTCAGTTCGCAACAAACAACTGCACCTCCCAGTCGCGAACCATTTCCACTCCCCCTCCCATTCTCTTGATGACATGTCCATCATGGGCCTCCTGCACTGCCACAATGATGCCACCCGAAGGTTGCAGGAACAGCAACTCATATTCCACCTGGGAACCCTGCAGCCAGATGGTATCAATGTGGACTTCACCAGTTTCAAAATCTCCCCTTCCCCTACTGCATCCCTAAACCAGCCCAGTTCGTCCCCTCCCCCCACTGCACCACACAACCAGCCCAGCTCTTTCACCCCACCCACTGCATCCCAAAACCAGTCCAACCTGTCTCTGCCTCCCTAACCGGTTCTTCCTCTCACCCATCCCTTCCTCCCACCCCTAGCCGCACCCCCCACTACCTACTAACCTCATCCCACCTCCTTGACCTGTCCGTCTTCCCTGGACTGACCTATCCCCTCCCTACCTCCCCACCTACACTCTCTCCACCTATCTTCTTTACTCTCCATCTTCGGTCCGCCTCCCCCTCTCTCCCTATTTATTCCAGTCCCCTCCCCCCATCCCCCTCTCTGATGAAGGGTCTAGGCCCGAAACGTCAGCTTTTGTGCTCCTGAGATGCTGCTTGGCCTGCTGTGTTCATCCAGCCTCACATTTTATTATCTTGGAATCTCCAGCATCTGCAGTTCCCATTATCTATGAGATCACTGTAAGCATTTTGTACACGTGCTGCTGAGGCTTGCTGGCTGCAAGGCTTTTTGAGATGCCTGGGCAGTGGTAATTACACAGAATGCTCTGTGTGTGTGTGTGTGTGTGTGTGTGTGTGTGTGTGTGTGTGTGTGTGTGTGTGTGTTTGTGTGTGTGTGAGAGACAGCAGAGAGATGTGCTGTTAAATCCTTGCAGACCACATGAAAGCATTCAATGCCTTCCTCTGCTACTTGAAGTCCTCTTTGTGAAGACCACTGTAGCTGACCTGCATGCTATCTGGTCTCATGCCACATAAACTTTTTAGAAAGCTTCCCGATGCTATCCCTTTGAAAGAGGATGTCCCTTTTGTCAATACCTCCATACAAAAGTATTTGTAAGGAAGCACCGCTGAATTGAGGGCCCAGCTTCTGCTTGTTAACAGGCAGTTCCTTCCATTCAGCTCACAAAGACTTCTTGGATGTTCCTGGTGTCCAGGAGGACTTTAAATATGGCATCAGAACCTCAATGCAAGAAGGTCCAGCCTTGAGCAAGGACTTTTATTTATTCACTACATGTTCCAGCTCACTCACTACATGTTCCAGCTCACTTACTGCATGTTCCAGCTCACTCACTAAATGTCCCTGCTCACTCACTACATGTTCCAGCTCACTCACTACATGTTCCAGCTCACTCACTACATGTTCCAGCTTACTCACTACATGTTCCAGCTCACTCACTAAATGTTCCAGCTCACTCACTACATGTTCCAGCTCACTCACTACATGTTCCAGCTCACTCACTACATGTTCCAGCTCACTCACTACATGCTCCAGCTCACTCACTATATGTGACTCACTGAGTCACTTTAACTGCATCGCGCATGCATGGATAATGATGTGAAAAGCACATATCCGTGCAGGATAACTTGCCTCAATCAGTGAGGAATATGACACAATCTAAGACTCTCCAATTTTTCTTTAATCTAATGTTGAAAATCTTAGCCTTTATGCTGTTGTTCCTTTTCAAATATATTGCCAATCCAGCAGAAAGTGGACTTAAATCAGAATCATAGGTATCCCTCATGTGAAAAACATAAAGCATACACTGTACATAGTTATTTATTTTAGATAAATATAGCTCCTTCCTCATGTTGCTCAGAGTAGTTACAAAAGAAACACGCATTAGATTATCGTTGTTAATGGCATTCAAGAGAACAACTACACCAACTCAACAGCATGAAAAATTAGCACTGTCAATAAAATCAATAAGTGCCACTGTTTCTGCATGAGAAATGGAAACGTAGAAGAAAGTCATCTTGCTGCAAAGGGTGAGAAAAAAACAGCTGTGATTTCAAGCTTTGCCCAGTCATTAGATTGAAACAGGAGTAACTTGCACCTGAAACCATGATGCACTTGTGTTAGAGCAATTCATTAATAAATAACCAGGTAAATACTGGACTCCAAGTGATCTCCAAATTGACATGAAATTTAGAAATTGGTGAAGCCAGTGACATAAGATTATTTGAATTACATTGTTATGCCTCAGTGGGGTAACAAGCTGGAAATCAAGCCCCCAAATCCCAGAGACATCACAAAAATGTAAAAGATTTTTTAAAAGTACGCAAAATTCCCACAATTAATCTGTCTTTTAGACCCAAATTAACGAAGAGCTTGTGCTGAATAAGATGACTATTTGTTGCAAATAAATTGAATCATTGACATATAATTATTCAAGTCCAGACTCTAAATTTCCAACACTCCCCCTCCCCCCACCATACCTTTCCATCTAGGCACACAGGCACAGGCACAGAAAATAAAAACATGGATCTGATGGGTGGACAAAAAGACTGAAGAAGTAGTTGAATTGAGAGTTCACTGAATTGGTTCTTTTGGCTTGTCAGGGCATGATCCTCCTTGATTCTTCTTCTCCAGATACTCGCATTTGCTGACAGAAGGGACAGGATGTGGAACTCACAGTCTCTGCCTTACCGGTTAAGAGCCAGAGCTCATAGCACTGGCTGAAAGATTAATAAACTAGCTTTTTTCAAGCTTTAGGTGATTTTTACTGCAGAGCAAACACAGCTTCTTTCCTTCTAATGTTCCAAAGGTTTCTGAACTTCTGATTCACGGCCCCAAGCTGTTCAGCTACCTGAAAGACCATTAAACAGTTGTTGTTGACAGGAAGAGGGCCTTTGTGATTGACAAATGATCACTAGTCCACAGACCAATCAGCCAATTATGGCTGGCCAAATCTGCATTATATAAAGCCCCCTGGATCTAGCTTGTCTCTAACCAGGCTTGAATAAGCAATTGTATAAACAGCTCTTACAAATGAGTGTCAGGTCACATGCCTTTAAAAAGTACTGTAATAAGTCAATAATCTTTGATTATTAAAAAGAAAAACAGCTGTTTTTTTTTCCATTTCAATCCACAATCAAATATGTGAAAAAATTTTAACAAGGGATTAATAATGCTCAGTAGGTCCATAAGTTGCAGATATGACTTCATATCAGAACATAAATGTGATTCTACATGGTGATAAATAATTATTTTGAGTTGATAACTTAAAAAGTATATAAACAAAGTAAACTTCAATTACAGCATTTGAGCTCAATATTGTAGTTCCATACAGGACTGAAGAATGTTATTCCATGAACACAGCAGGCCCAGCAGCATCTCAGGAGCACAAAAGCTGATGTTTCGGGCCTAGGCCCTTCATCAGAGAGGGGCATGGGGTGAGGGTTCTGGAATAAATAGGGAGAGAGGGGGAGGCGGACCGAAGATGGAGAGAAAAGAAGATAGGTGGAGAGGAGAGTATAGGTGGGGAGGTAGTGAGGAGATAGGTCAGCCCAGGGAAGACGGACAGGTCAAGGAGGTGGGATGAGGTTAGTAGGTAGGAGATGGAGGTGCGGCTTGGGGTGGGAGGAAGGGATGGGTGAGAGGAAGAAAAGGTTAGGGAGGCAGAGACAGGTTGGACTGGTTTTGGGATGCAGTGGGTGGAGGGGAAGAGCTGGGCTGGTTGTGTGGTGCAGTGGGGGGAGGGGATGAACTGTGTTGGTTTTGGGATGCTCGGTTCGCAATAAACAACTGCACCTCCCAGTCGCAAACCATTTCCACTCCCCCTCCCATTCTTTAGATGACATGTCCATCATGGGCCTCCTGCAGTGCCACAATGATGCCACCCGAAGGTTGCAGGAACAGTAACTCATATTCCGCTTGGGAACCCTGCAGCCCAATGGTTTCAATGTGGACTTCACCAGCTTCAAAATCTCCCCTTCCCCCACCGCATCCCAAAACCAGCCCAGTTCGTCCCCTCCCCCCACTGCACCACACAACCAGCCTAGCTCTTCCCCTCCACCCACTGCATCCCAAAACCAGTCCAACCTGTCTCTGCCTCCCTAACCGGTTCTTCCTCTCACCCATCCCTTCCTCCCACCCCAAGCCGCACCTCCATCTCCTACCCACTAACCTCATCCCACCTCCTTGACCTGTCCGTCTTCCCTGGACTGACCTATCCCCTCACTACCTCCCCACCTATACTCTCCTCTCCACCTATCTTCTTTTCTCTTCATCTTCGGTCCGCCTCCCTCTCTCTCCCTATTTATTCCAGAACCCTCACCCCATCCCCCTCTCTGATGAAGGGTCTAGGCCCGAAACGTCAGCTTTTGTGCTCCTGAGATGCTGCTGGGCCTGCTGTGTTCATCCAGCCTCACATTTTATTATCTTGGATTCTCCAGCATTTGCAGTTCCCATTATCAATGTTATTCCATGGTGGCTTTATGTTAATGTGGATTTGGTAGTTGTTTCTGAACTAAAGTCTAGATCTTTCATTTCATTATTTCAATTATTCTGTTCATGGTAAACTTTAATTTCACAGAAAGTACATCCAGAAATACACTATGTCGCAGTGAGAATTAGGCAATAATTTGTCTGAACATTCTCAACAAATAGAAGTTACCGCATGTTTTTGTTATTTCTAAGTAGTTTTCAAACAACAATTTTATTTGTTCATTTTATTTTCTTGTAAATACCTGGTACGTCTCTGATATCATTTCCTAACATAATATGATGTGATCAATTGAAGTAGTTCAAGAAGGTGGCTCATCACCACCCTTCAAGGGCAATTAGGAATATGCAATAAATGCTGATCTTTCCAACCAATGGATGAATTTTAAACATTCTATTTCATAAATACAGTCATATAATTTAAAAACCAACTTTCAGTGGTGAGGTGGAATATATTTAAGCAGTCCTGCTTCTTTAAAGTTTCCTGGACTAATTTCATTGTCTGTTAATGGCTTGTGGTTGACCATAGCTGAATGATCATTTCCTGGGGGTGAATGGCACTGATGGGCCCAGGGGCTCCAAAAGAAGTTTCCCTCCACGTTGCTCAACTCCATCCTGGACAATGGAAACCAGAATTCTCACTGCTCAGTAAAATATCAGCAATGGAGGGTTGGGGCCTTAGTGTGTCAATTAATGAGTTGCTAAGACCCTCAAAAGGCCCAGAATGGACATACAGCCTGACATCCCCTGCGCTTCCCCTACCCCCGCCCAAAAAAATTGGACAGAAGTTGGGAAACAATGGAATTGAAATGTTCCGTTCAGCTTCAGACTTGTTGATTGGAGGTGTTACATGCACCCCACCATTCTCATACATAGAAATGAAATGACACAGATTTTACATTGGTATAGAACATAGAACATAGAACAGTACAGCACAGAACAGGCCCTTCAGCCCACAATGTTGTGCCGACCATTGATCCTCATGGATGCACCCTCAAATTTCTGTGACCATATGCATGTCCAGCAGTCTCTTAAATGACCCCAATGACCTTGCTTCCACAACTGCTGCTGGCAACGCATTCCATGCTCTCACAACTCTCTGCGTAAAGAACCTGCCTCTGACATCCCCTCTATACTTTCCACCAACCAGCTTAAAACTATGACCCCTCGTGCTAGCCATTTCTGCCCTGGGAAATAGTCTCTGGCTATCGACTCTATCTATGCCTCTCATTATCTTGTATACCTCAATTAGGTCCCCTCTCCTCCTCCTTTTCTCCAATGAAAAGAGACCGAGCTCAGTCAACCTCTCTTCATAAGATAAGCCCTCCAGTCCAGGCAGCATCCTGGTAAACCTCCTCTGAACCCTCTCCAAAGCATCCACATCTTTCCTATAATAGGGCGCCCAGAACTGGACGCAGTATTCCAAGTGCGGTCTAACCAAAGTTTTATAGAGCTGCAACAAGATCTCACGACTCTTAAACTCAATCCCCCTGTTAATGAAAGCCAAAACACCATATGCTTTCTTAACAACCCTGTCCACTTGGGTGGCCATTTTAAGGGATCTATGTATCTGCACACCAAGATCCCTCTGTTCCTCCACGCTGCCAAGAATCCTATCCTTAATCCTGTACTCAGCTTTCAAATTCGACCTTCCAAAATGCATCGCCTCGCATTTATCCAGGTTGAACTCCATCTGCCACCTCTCAGCCCATCTCTGCATCCTGTCAATGTCCCGCTGCAGCCTACAACAGCCCTCTACACTGTCAACGACACCTCCGACCTTTGTGTCGTCTGCAAACTTGCTGACCCATCCTTCAATTCCCTCGTCCAAGTCATTAATAAAAATTACAAACAGTAGAGGCCCAAGGACAGAGCCCTGTGGAACCCCACTCACCACTGACTTCCAGGCAGAATATTTTCCTTCTACTACCACTCGCTGTCTTCTGTTGGCCAGCCAATTCTGTATCCAAGCAGCTAAGTTCCCCTGTATCCCATTCCTCCTGACCTTCTGAATGAGCCTTCCATGGGGAACCTTATCAAATGCCTTACTGAAGTCCATATACACCACATCCACAGCTTGACCCTCATCAACCTTACTAGTCACATCCTCAAAAAACTCGATAAGGTTTGTAAGGCATGACCTATCCCTCACAAAGGTATAGATGGCAAAACTGTCAGTGGGCACTGATATTACTGTGGGAGAAGCAACGTCAGGAGGCATTTGGAGAATAATGTGGAAATACAGAAGTTGTTATAGGTGTTTCTACATCTGTTTGATGTCCTCCACAGTACAATTCCTAATTAATCAATGAATTCACAAAGAATGCATGCTTAATTGTTGTAACCAAATGTGGGATAAGGTACACTTTGCTAAATGATTTAGAACTGGTTTCTTATTGTCACATGAATTTCATAATTACTGCTAAAGGCCCTTAATAGCCGAAAAGCTAATTTTATTGTTATGGAATGTCAAATTTGTCCACAAAGTCAAAAATATTCAACATACATTGGCAATAATAATATTTATTATTAAATTTTGTTTATTTTTATTCCTCTGTTGACATCTACTCTGATTTATCTCACTACCTGAATTTTAATTCAGAAGAGAAGGGGCTTAGCGCTTTTAGTATCCTGGTTTACATTCTGAGAAAGTGCATCAATGTGAATGACTGCTGAACGTGCATGTTGACTCGACTACATCCCTGGCAATCTCTTTAACGTGTCAACAGATTGAAGCTGCATCATGAAAGGGTAAACAATGGCAAAGAGTTCACTGGGCCATCGTGGGTTGCTTTCTTGTAAGTCAGCAACAAGGACTGATGTTTTGCTGCTGATCTATTGTTTCTCAAATATTTTTTCTTCTCTCTTTGCTTTGCAGGCAGTTGTGATATAATTGGCCATGCAGTTAGTTGCTTTACCTTTACCTTGGCTAAAATGTAAGCAAAAAAATTTTAAAATATTATTGTCACTGCACAAATTTATAACAAATTCAACCTTTTCTTTTCACAAGTTTGATGAGCTGGACCACATTGCCATTAAAAGTGAATCACAATGCTGGTTTGCATTAGCCTGATCCTCATCAAGACTAAAATTGAAAGAGATAAAGTGTCGAGCTGAATGAACACAGCAGGCCAAGCAGCATCTCAGGAGCACAAAAGCTGACTCTTCGGGCCTAGACCCTTCAGTCTAGGCCCGAAACGTCAGCTTTTCTGCTCCTAAGATGCTGCTTGGCCTGCTGTGTTCATCCAGCTCTACACTTTGTTATCTCGGATTCTCCAGCATCCGCAGTTCCTATTATCTCTGATAAAATTGAAAGATGTGAGCTACTAAGCATGAATAAGACTGTAAGACATAGGAGCAGAAGTAACTGTGTCTGTTCTACCATTCAATGAAATCATGACTGATCTAATAAACCTGAACTCATCTTCCTGTCTTTTTCCTACAACTATTGATTCCTTGACTTATTTCTGTTTATTTCAGCTTTGATTATACCTAATGACACAACATCTGCAGCCTTCTATGAAAAGAATTCCACAGAATAACCACTTGATAGTCTAGAAGATGAGTGTGCTGAAGAAAGAGACTAGCTTGTCAAAGGTTTTCATCTTGGACTCATCAGATCATATTCAAAAAGACCAAATTTCAAAGGTAACAACAAAAGTAGGAGATTGCCACCAGGTAATAATGCTCATTTAAAGAGCCAGTATAGGCACGATGGGCCAAATGGCCTCCTTATGTGCCGTAGCAATTCTGTGATTCTACATTTCTGTGTACATGTAGAGTAGGAAACAGATTAAAATTATTTCCAGTATGTTTCAGGTAAGGGTGGACTTGAAAATTATCAAGAGAAAAAAAATTGATAGGTGTGTTCATTGGAGAGACAAAGGACTCCTTCTTAATTTCTTATGTGGTTATATAAACAAGTATCACTTTTACTTCCACTTTACATTCATATATTTATTGCTGCAATTATCTGCTAAAGTTGACCCTTTTTAAGAGTATCCTGAGGCAAGTTGATAGTAATAGATGATAACACAATATGTTGCTTCACAGATGGACCTTTCCACAAGCAGCGATCCATCAAACAAGCTACCAAATGAAATCAGAGTGCCAATGGAGGTGCAGAATGGACATGACATGTTTCCTTTATGAGATAAAAGGAAAATAACAAAACAAGTCAATTTGCACACATAGCTGTGGGACCTCATTGCTAAGGAAATTAAAATGAAAACACACTTTAAAAGGGTGAAAGCAATGAAATAAACAGCTTTTGTTTTGGTAACCACATAGAAAACTTGTCAAGAGCAAGGTACTTAACATGGTCCCTTTGCTAATAAAGGATGAACAGAAACATAACATTTATATTTTGAGGTCCGAATACATATCCTTGCCAAAGAATATTGTGGAAATATGAAAACAATGTTTAAGCATAAATACTTGAGATGTTATGTACCAGGGAAGACAGGAAAAAAATTAAATGGTTCATTTCTCTAGCTGTAAGTCCTTTTGAAGTATTAAGAATCCACAATGGAGTAGTAGCTAAATCATGAAAAAAGCTAGTGTGCAATTAAAACCTTCATAAAGTTCTCATAATGATGTTTTCACACAGGTTAAAAAGCAGATGGCCTTTAAATGCAGAATAAGTATTAGGTATCATCTTATCATAGCCAGGCAATGTTCACCATATGACTTACAGTGGCATTCTCTGAGAATAGTGGCATTTGGATCCATTGCTGGTGGCATCATATAGGTGGGAAAAACTAAGTGATAATGGTTTAAGGTATGGAAGATTTTTAACTGTGGCAATAAACTCTGGTCCTAAGCATACCACAGCAAGTGATGGTAAGGTCTGAGTTTCATATTCACAGATAACCTAACTGGCAAACCTACAAATAAACAGTCAAATACAATCTACACTATATTTAAATTTATTGCTCTTAGTCGATACAGGAATTGCTCATGAGTATTGAAAACTACTTTACAAGACAATCTCAATTTCTGTAATGATGGAAATCTCAACTTTGGCCAAAATAGTGCTGTAATAATGATTCTGGATGATCCACCTTTAGAAAGGTGCTGAATCTGGCCACTATATTTTTCCAGGAGTGGAAGTGTGGAATATTCCTGGTTGGCGGAGATATGTATATTGGTTAAAATGCAACTCCTTTCAAACAAATCCAAATTTTACTAGTGGGACATTCAAACCATAAAATGTAGTCTTTACAATTTTTGGAAGAAGACTTAAAGTGCTGGAATTGTTTGGGAAGTAGGGCACCATTTTGGGGTGGTAGAGTACCCTTTTGAGCTTTGGGAGAATAAGGTGCCTTTTTGAAGAAGTCAAGAGTCCTTTGAAATTTTTAAAATAAGACATGAATATGCAGAAGAAGTGAATAAACTCATTGAATCTGTTAAACTGACAAGTAAACCATCAAGTTCATTGAAACTGTTGAGTTTCAAGTTAATTAGTTCTCCTGATCCTTACATTTTGCAATTTTATGCTATCTATTGTCTTGAGCCTAAGTAGTTTATAGAATTTGCTTCATGACTGATTTCACATCCTACCATTATTACACTGGGGTGCTTGCCAGTTCACAATTTGATTCTGACAGCTCCAAGTGATTCTCAAGTCATTAATGTAAGACTATTAAAACTATATTTTTTATATAAGGAATTAGGCACATTAACAAATGGAAATTGTGATTTTTTTTAATAATGATATTTTTAATATCGTCAATTCTGCAATAGACACAGAATTTTCTTTTGGTCTTCTCACTGTGGACCCCAAACTTTATTCATGATAGATATTTGGTGAATTGACATAGAAGGCGGAAAGTTAACTGTGCATTATAGGACATGGTAGGCATTAGTTGGCACTATGTTTGCATACAGGGGCATAGATTGGCAGATAGGATATGGGGGTTTCAAGGAGGAGAGGAATGATAGATCAACTCCCCTGTTTATACTACTCTTACTTGGCTGAAACAACGATATTTCTTCTTAGCACACCGCAATATCACACTTCAATTGAAATGCCTTTTGTTCAGAATGAAGGAGGCAATTACAGGATTTTCTTCAGGGTTTTATGACGCCTTATTACTGGTGAAGTCAGACTGAAATCTGCCTCGTTAGATCATTGTTTCTTTTCCGTTTTAATGACTGAAACACTGTTTCACTGAAATGAAAGCACATAATTTAGATTTAACAATAAAAGAGAAGTTTATTTCACAAAAAAAGAAGATAAAACAGAATAATTCAAACAATTTACACAAAGTCTAAGTTTAGAGATTTTAAAATGTGTGTTAAATTATAACCTTATTAATCCTTTACAAATTCCAAAAGCATTCTAAAATAGTACCCAAACGCAACCAATGCACAGCACTCACTTGTAGAACAGTTCTTTTCTCTAACACTGCAACAAGTTTAATTTTGTTGTGAATTCAATTTCTAACATAGAAAGCCTGACAGTTTCAACCTGGAAATTCCATACACTTGAGTTTAAACATTCACAGCTTCAAGCAACCTCTTCAGAGTTTTATTCAAACGCTTCTGAAATTATGACTAAATGCGTTACACTTAAATAATCTATTTTTATTATCTCCTCTCTTCTTCAGGAGCAATACATCCACCTTCATCCAAGACCCTCTGTAGAACTGTGCCAAATTAAAACTAAAAAAATCCTTTATTTTCAAGTTAGAGATGTTTCCATGAAGCTTACAAAAACAAGTCCAGAAATTTCTAACAGAAACCTTGATACACAATTACTTACATTGCTCGGATCAAAACTGATTAGTCCTGAAGGCTACCTCTGTGTCACATTGTTTTAGAAAAAATACTTACAGCTACAAAAATACTTACAGGTAATCAGTAATCCCTTCCTACACACAGAAATACTCATATGCCAAAAATTGAAGATTCAAACATCTAAACTTAAAAATAATGAGATCAAAAATATACAATCATACATGCTTCATCACACCTCCCGTCAAAGGATTATGAAAATATATCTTTACGAGGCACTTTCAATAGCTTTTAAAAGTTATGTTCACATCACTTCTGTGACATACCAACAATAATTGCACGTGGATATCAAATATGCAATCAGTTCCGCAGGAACAATATTTTACCCAGTCCATGAGCTCCACATCACCCCGTGGCCTGCATGTGTTCTCAATAAAGTATTCTCTTTTCCAAGCATGTGAACAACTTATTACCTTGTTGTGCTTTTACAAGTAGATCCTTACCGTTTAAAGTCTTTCAACACAACGTCCTTTCTTGTCCATCAATGTCACTGGTACCAACATGGATGATAACAATCAGAAACCTCCCTTCCCACTCCAAGTTCTTCCCCAGTCTGAGGAGATTTTCACAACACAGGCCAAACAGCCTTTCAGACTCACAATCATGGTTTCAGACAATACTGTCTACTGCTGTAATTATGTAGGCCCCTGCCATGACCACTGTCTTATGTCCTCATTAGCTAAACCACTACCTGCACCATAGTGCTGTTGCCAGTTCACGCAACCTCCCTGCAGTCCATATTCTCACCCGTGCAGCTTGCAAGAATCTCATTACCATTGAACCAATTGCAGGGTCTAAGGTTCCTCTAAACATAGAAACATAGAACCATAGATGATAGGAGCAGGAGGAGGCCATTCAGCCCTTCGAGCCTGCTCCACCATTCATCATGATCATGACTGATCGTCCAACTCATAACCCAATCCTGCTTTCTCCCCATAACCTTTGATCCCATTCACCTCAAGTGCTATATCTCGTCGCCTCTTGAAATGTCTCTTCATCTGCATCCTAAAGTGTCTACCCTGAATCCTCAGACTGTGACCCCTGTACTGGACATTCCAACTATTAGGAACATCCTCCCTGGCATCTTCACTGTCCAGTCCTATTGGTATTTTATAAGTCTGTATGAGATCACCCACTCACTCATTTGAACTCCAGCAAAAACAACCCTAACCCAGTCTATCTCTCCTCAAACATCAGGCCCGCCATCCCCGGAATTAGCCTGGTAAACTTTCACTGCACTCTCTCAAGAACAAGAGCATTCTTCCTTATAAAAGGAGGCCAAAACTGCACACAATATTCTAGGTGTGGCCTCACCAAGGCCCTGTATAACTGCAACAACACATCCCTGTTCCTGTACTCAAAATCTCTTGTAATGAAGGCCAAAATACCATTTGCCTTCTTTACTGTCTGCTACACCTGCATGCTTACCTTCAGTGGCTGTTGCATGAAGGACACCCAGGTTCCACTGCATACTCCCTTCTCCAAATTTACAGCGATTCAGGTAGTAATCTGCCTCCTTATTTTTGCTTCCAAAGTGAATAACCTCAGATTTATCCAAATTATACTGCATCTGCCATTGACTTGCACACTCGCCCAACCTGTTGAAATCACGCTGAAGGATCTCTGCATCCTTGTCACAATTCACCCACCCACCCAAATTGGTAACATTTGCAAACATTGAGATGTTATATTTTGTTCCCTCATCCAAATCATTAATATGTATTGTGAATAGCTGGGGTTCCAGGGCTGATCCCTGTGGCACCCACTAGCTACTGCCTGCCCCCGGCTCCCCATAACTGCTCACCTGCAGCCACAGCCTCCTGTCTGCACCTGAAGTTTCCATTTCACAAGCACATTCCATAGCTAGCACTGGAAGACACAGCTTCACATCGCAGGTTCACACCCTGAAATGTCTGTGTACATGAACTGAAGAAACTTCAAAATGCTTCACTGCAGTGGAATTTAAGTATATAAGATGCCAAAAGGGTTAACAAAGTAGATGTACAGAGATTATTTCTACTTGTTTAAAATGAGCATTGCCTAAGAGGTGGCAGTCTTAGAACTTTGAAACTCTCAAGCGATCTTGAATCTTTGGAATTTGTAACTCCAGAGTGTGCTGGGCACTGGAACACTGAATAATTTTAAGGAGAACATAGAGGGATTTTTAGTTAACAGTAGAATTATGGGTTATGGGGAGCAGAAAGGAAAGTGGAGTTGAGCTTAAGATAAGATCAGCCACGATCAGGCTGAATAGTAGAGCAAGCTCATGGGGCTGAATTGTTTGGTCCTGCTCTTAGTCCCAATGTTTCTGTAAGGGAGCCTTTTCTTTGGTGGGGCCAGTGTGTAATGGTGGCTTACTGGCAGAAATCTACTCTAAATGTCGCATGAAATCTACAGTTAAACGAAGTGTAATTTCATTGTGTCACGTACCTCAGAGCTTCTCATGGAGACATGACAAGGACTTGTCTGGGAAAGAATTCCACATTGCATAAAAGCATTGAATGAGCCTTGATTCCGATGGCTGTCACAGCCAAGGGGTTTCTTCAATAAATTTGTGTAATCTTTTCTGACTTCCCTCACAGTTATCTGCTCTCTGGTCTCATACAGAGATTGGTGTGGCTGGAGTCCTGAATATCTAGGCTCACTGATCCCTGCTGTGAAACTAGTTGCAAAGAGACAGTAACTTTAGCCACTAACAGTCCCCATTAATAACTATTCACCCTCCCAGCCTGATTGCTAGCAACTCCTTTGTCAGTCCAACTGTCTTTCTCTCTGGGCTCTATCCTGTCGTTTACTCCCTACCCCACACACCTCCTTATTTTCTGCATATAAACTGAAATTTTCCCAGCCACAGTCAGTTCTGAGGAAGGGTCACTGGACCCGAAACATTAACTCTGTTTTCTCCTCCACAGATGCTGCCAGACCTGCTGAGTTTTTCCAGCAATTTTGTTTTTGTAGTAACTTGTGAGACATGAGCAACCTATGACACATCAAATGTCTGAACAGGATGCTCATCTTTCATATGGTTGCAACTTAATCTGGTCACTTAGTGATAATTATTCTATAATTGTTACTTTAACTGTGCAAGTGTCAAAATGTTTAGAAAAATGAAAGGTTATATTGATTGAAATGTCATGCATACCATCCATGTTCCCTCTGTAATGATTTTTCATCCTCCACTTTTGCATTGTATAAGTACAGACCCAACTTTCACTGTTGGGTTGGAGGAACCCAGCTCTGCAATTGGCCTTGACCTGAAAGACTTGAATGGTTATCCCTGGGTGTTTTTGGGACTAGAGAGCTCATGTCATCTGCCAGTGACCTGCTCAGGTGCAGGCACACCTTCCTCAGCTTGAGCCTGTAACCTTTAATAGCACAGGTAGGCCAGGACAAGCCTTTTCTGCAGTGTCCTGAGAAGAAGTTTCTGGGTACTTACTAGTATCACCCGGACTGAGGTTGAGGTTGCAAGCCCCCTCCGCACCCACCTCCCTCCTGGTTTCTTGTCTTCCCATCAAAATTGAACACCCATGGATAGAGCAACGCAGTGTAAACCCATGACCCATCCAGCAGATATTGAGTATGCTGGACCTGGATCTCCATGGTGTTATCAGCCTGCCCATGGGGACAGCCAGATAATAAAAACCATGAGCCAGCATGGTACTGATAATGCTCGTGGACTGCATCATCTTTCAGTCCAGCTCAGCAACTGCCTCTGATAAACCTGCCTGTTGCTCCTGTGCAGTTTAACAAGTCATTAACAGCTGAAACTATGGGGTTGTCTTCTGCCTGTGGATGAGCAGGTGCCCAGCCTATTGCAGTGCTGAGTGGGGGCATTCCTTTCTTGACCAGCTATGGAGATGCGCCAGTTACATGCTCACCAGATTGTGCTCCTGAGTCTAATGTAGAAAGTGTACACACTGAACTGAATGTCTCTGAACTCATGGAGGGTATAAGTAAAAGCCTTGATTGTGCATCCTTTGATATTGCATCAATAGCTTGCCCCTCAGCGGCAGAGATGGAGCTGAGGGTTTCTGGCACTGGCTTCTTGTTGTGGAGGATTGTTGTGTGCCACTAGTGCCTAAAAAAGAGAAGAGAGGGAATTAGTGATCTAAGAAAGCTAAAAGCTTGTTTATATTGAGTTAACACGTATAGTAATGGGAGAGCAGTGAGGCACAGCATAATTAGCTTACTGCATTAGATAGACATTGGAATCTTCCCATCCCCAATGCAATAGGATCTTCTCGTAGGGATTAAGGAAAATGACGCCATCCCAAACCACTCCTCATTACTGATCACTCGATCAGTGAGCTCTGCACAGCCAGGAAGGAGAGATCACATCCAAAGTGACACACAGCCTGAATGAAGTAAGAGTTCAGGGAATTTGCAGACAAATGGGAATTCAGTGCAGAGGGTAAAAGTGCTTTTTGCTTGCTTTTTTTGGCTCAGAGCTTGTAAGGTTCTTTTTTAACAGGATAAATTGAAGCCCAGGATCAGGGCCCAGTGTAAAAGACTGACATCACAGATACACTGTGAGATGAGGAGGAATTTCTTTGCTGAAGGAGGTGAATCTATAGAACTCATTGCCACAGTGGGCTACAGGGGCCAAGTCATTAAGTGTATTTAAGATAAAGATAGATAGGTTCTTGATTGGTAAAGCTATCAATAGCTATGGGAGAAAAATGCAATGACCAATCAGCGTCAACATGTTTGGTTTGGATTTAATTGCTGAACTGAAGTTGACTCTGAACAGCTCCTTCCTCTGCCATTGTGGAAGCCAGTGTCTCCTAAGATGCTGCTTGGCCCACTGTGTTCCTCCAGCTCCACACTTTGCTATCTCAGATTCTCCAGCATCTGCAGTTCCTATTATCTCAGTGGTAACGTCACTGGCTTAGTAATCAAGTATCCCTGTCTAATCTTCCAGGGTCACGGGTTCAAATGCCACCCACACCAGGTGGTAGAATTTAAATTAAATTCAGTTTGTAAAATCTGGAACTAAAACATGGGCTCAGTAGTAAGGAAAATGCCGGAGTCTTACTATGAAGGATATGATAATAGGGTGTATGAAATTACCAATTTCAGCGTTGGAGATGATTCCTTGGAGCAGTAATTGCTGTTGCATTGTTTGGAAACTATTGGGGGAAAAAGCCTAAAAAAATGGTACTTTAAGCAGTGGAGGCTGGTACAATTACTGCATTTCAAAAGGTATGGAGATAGGTGTATGAATGTGAAGGGCATAGCGAGGTATGGGCCAAATGCTGGCAAATGGGACTAGATTAATTTGGGATACTTGGTCAGCATGGACAAGTTGGACCGAAGGGTCTGTTTCCATGCTGTACATCTCTGACTCTATGACTCTGAAGCATGAGAATGAGGTTGAATTAGCCATGATCAAATAGTGAAATAGACTTGATGGGCTGAATAGACTAATCCTGTTCCTATCTTTTATGGCTTTATGGCCTTGCATCTCTCAGCCTGATTATGGAGCTATCTACCCTGCACTGAGTATGATGGAAGTACATGGAAGAGCAGTTAGCAGTGATACATGAGCAGGAGAACTGATGAAGTGTCCCCATTGAGTAAGTAAGACAGCTAAAGGCAGGAAGAATTTGTAGTTTGGAGGACTGAGGTAGATGATAGACTTTGAGTGGGCACATACAATAGTGAAAGTTGTAGTCCAGAAATGTTACTGGGAGGTGTTTGCAGTAGTGGCCCACTGAATATGAAGTTGTAGAAAGAAGACGGTGACATTTACCCTTGCAGAGTGCAGAAGGTCAATAAACCTGTTCTTGCATTGCTGGCATCTCGTTGCTTCCAGGACATAGCACTGGCCTGCTATCTAGGCCGGGGTTGGTTCGGTCTTGTGGCATGGTCTCCTGTGGCGAGCAGCTTCAGAAAAGACAGCTCTCCTCTCCACATCCCATCCACCAGCACCTTCAGACCCCTGTCCATGACATAGATGCAACTTGCCTTTCTGGGTTATTTGCTTGGGGATAACAGTGGGAGATGTGGTTTCTGGTTTGCTGCATCTGAAATGGAGACTGACTGAGTTTTTAATATTACGCCAGTGGTGAAAACATCATCAAAGTTCTGGCAGCGACAATCAGTTTCTGCCTCTCCCCCATTCAGTTCCAAGAGAAGGATGTCAAAGAGCCCAAATTCATATATAATGAGGTGACAAGCAGAAAATTGTTTGAAAAAGTCACTCACAGCAATGACAGACAAGTGCCATGAATCTCACTTGAAAAATCACTCCAACTGGAAGTGGAAGAATTCTGCTTAAAATTCTATTCTGCCCTCCTACAAATGCTGCCTGGTGCCTGATCTGCTGTGTACTTCCAATGATTTCTGCCTTTATTTATGATTATCATCATCTTCCTGATTTAGCTTTTGTTTGAGGTAAGGTGCAGTATTTATTTTAGATAGAAGTGCACAAAATAACAATTGAGGCCAAATGATTTTTCTGTATTACAAGCTAAAGTCTAATTTCAAAATACAAGTGTTTTTATCTAAATCTTTTAACAAAAGCAAATGTTTGAATGACAGAGATAACAAGGTGTAGAGCTGGATGATCACAGCAGGCCAGGCAGCATCAGAGGGGCAGGAAGGCTGATGTTTTGAGCCTAGACCCTTCTTCAGAAATTTCTGAAGAAGGGTCTAGGCTCAAAACATCAGCCTGCCTGCTCTTCCGATGCTGCCTGGCCTGCTGTGTTCATCCAGCTCACCACCTTGTTATCTCAAATTCTCCAGCATCTGCAGTTCCTTCTATTTCTGTTTGAAAGATACTTTATGTTATAAATAACAATTGCACATTAACCGAGAAAATATGAGAATCTTTCTGGGCTGAAGTCAATGTCCTTTTTGTATCTTTGAGCAGTAAATATATAGTTAATGTGCTGAAACTGCAATGTACCACCATTACAGCAGATTTTAAAAGTGACACAAATTATCTTGCCATTTCTGACTACAATTGAGACACACTGGTTATATGTTAACACTGCATAGAATGAAACAGCTTTCATTATGAAAAAGGTGAGTGAGCGGCTTAAATATCTTTTAAAAGAATGCCCAAAGTTACCTTTATGAGCTGTTTGCTTGGGCCTGGATTCCTTCTAATAGAAATGTAGTTGCTAGGGAATTATTTTCCGCGCAAGCCAAACCATTCTGCCTTTTATAACTTGCCACAGAATAAGCCTGTGAATGTCTACTATATTTTCCATTTTTTATCTGACGCAAATAAAATAGAAAGACTTAATCATATTGACTTGAAACGCACTCTTTTGTACCCTACCATAAGTCAATACAAACACTTCAGATTTGAAGAGATGTACATGCATATTATTTCAGCATAATCAAAATTCATTTCCTTCACACATTGAGACAATTGAGCATAAGAACCAGAGTCCAACTACAGGTTAATCAAAGAAGTACTACAGCAGGCTTTCATGTAAGCAAGGCTGTTAAGTTGGAAGACCCGTACAATAAAAGATTTTCTGCTGATAGCAACAATTATTTAGCTTTTAACCAAATGTTTGTGGTTGTTAAGTCAATCTTTTCAGATCTTGGTAAGCCTGTTTATCTGGATCAGAATCAAGCACTCGTAGAAATTTCAGCACAGAAGGTTATTCAATTTATTGCGCCTATGCCTCTTTTAATTCCACATTAGAGCTATCTACTCAAATAACACAAGGTCACATGAAGTTGTAGTTCACATACTGTCTTCTTGGTGCTGATAGATTGTTGGAGTTTAGACTAAGTGAGGTGATAACACAAAATAATACAGACTCTCTTTGTCTTTGAATGAAATTGACAGTTATATTGTGGATACTGCCAAAGAATGTATGCCATTAAAATATTGCAATGTAAAATTCCAGTATAGCAAATATTTCTGTTAAGAGAATAAAATTATATAGCACACAGGTCTGTTTGAATTTAAATAGATCATCAACAGGTTCAGGTTATTGAAGATTTGGTTCATTCATGCAAAAACAGAAAGCTAAAACATTACAGCCATTAAAATGGATACTTACTTTGTATACTACAGAACAAGCTTTGCACTTCCTTTCTGTCCACAGCGTGTTTACAGTGTGGAATTACCAGTCAGTAGCCTCACTAGGAAAACGGGACTCAGAACGGACAATGTTACACCAGATGCCAGACTGAGAGCATTGACCTATCCCGTCAGCAGGAAAAGCAACATTAAATATTCTTCCAAGAACATCAAGCAGGTTCAACTGGCAATGTACCTATTATGATACCATGTGGTAGAATTCAAAAGGTTTTCAGATGTTCCACTAACTCAGCCTTCGTTTCTGCCTCCCTGTCAGACTTTAAAGGTGCCAGTTTGCAGAAACAGCTGGTCGCCATTCTTTAGCCGCACCTAGCATATGAAACTACAGTGTCTAAGTCAGCCATGACAACAAGCTGTCTGGACACTAATTATCTGGCATGCTTTGCCTTCTCCTTGATATATATCTTCATCTAAAAATGGCACATATTCGTGTTTTCTTGCTAAACATGTCAAACCCCTTTCTCTTAGAATGCACAGAACACAAAAGAAAGTGTTCTAAACAAACAGAGAAGCTTTAACAAACAAGAATAGGGTGAATATTTTTGCACAAGCATCAACTTTGGTTTCACAGAACACATGCTGAGGATTCACAAAGCCAAAGCTCTGATAGTGATCATGCTTATTTGTTTGAAAGCATCCTCAAACCACCAGGGAACACAGTCACAATCACAGTTTCCAATACATGCCCAGAATAAAAGACACAGATTCGCCACTAGAAAAGAGACAGAATCACTGGGGAAATACTGAGGGCAAAACAAAATTCGATAGCTACGAAACGAAGCGCAGAGATCACAATACGTGATTAACCCACTCCTGTTCCTTGCTTGTCTTTGTTGAAAATATAGCTGGTAATGTGTGAGAAACGAGAAATGTCCATGTAAAGCTTGCAGCAATGTTGAATGCGAGGGGGTGAGGTGCAGCAATGATAGGCACAAAACATGTTTGATTGTTGGTAGGTGAGTCAAAGAGATGGTGAGCAGTGAGCAGTGCCTGGGGCTAGCAAATGCAGATTTCATGCTATCTGCTAATTGAAATGATAGTAGCTTGCAACCCAGTGTTAAACACAGCCAATCACGGCTGCGCTCAATAGGGGACTCAACTTCATGCAAAACTGGCGGCATCCGCCCTGCTACTCTTGAAGGGTAAGTGTATTCTGGCTGGAGCAGGTGCTAGGGCAGAGAGCTTGACCAGCAAGGACTGAACAAATGGTGCTTCAGACTTAGAGAACAAGCCCCAAAGATCCCTAGACTCTCACAGCATCAGAAGTTTGAGAGTGACAGGAGAAAATAAGAATCTCTACCCGAAAGGGCCGAAGATGTCTTGCAGACAATCTTTGGGAAAGCGATGTGAGCAGATTGCCATTACAATCACTGCAAGCAGTGTGGAACCTCCTAAGTGGTAAGGTCAGTGAATTCACCCTTAAATTCCATGTATTTACAATCAAAACACTAGCCTCCGGCACAGCTCACCCATCACCACCTCTTTGACTCACCCACCAACAATCAATCGTGACTCATATCTAACATTGCTGCACCTCACCACCATCGACTCAGTGTTGCTGCAAACCTTACACCCACAACTCTTGGCTTTCACACACTACCTGCTGTATTTTCAACAAAGACAGTCATATCAGTCAAACATAATTGTTGACACACTTCCCACTCATTGGCAGGACAAGATGATGCATAACCAGAAGCAGCAGCACCACATCAGCAAAAGATTTTCAAAGCTGTTTATGCTGAGTTCCATGGAGGAGATAATGTTATCCAACATTTCAGTTGCCATCTTCGAGGATTTGGCCAGTGTAGGGGCTCGTATCATTGAAGGTGGCTGCATTATTATAAGTAATCCCCTTTCATTTATTCCACTAAATGTGTTCAATTACAAGTAGGAACGCTGCCTCCTACTGACAGATGCACCATCGGTGGCACCACTACTGGAAAAGTCAGTTCTGGCTTTAAATGTGCTGGACACCCTTCCAGTCATTGCTGACAATATCAGGCTGTGGGCAAGAAAAAATCCCATCCTGGCAAAGATAAAACAGATGGTGGTGACGGGGAAAACAAAGCCACCATCACAACCAGAAATGAAACCTTGCGGGACCTGGCGAGACCATATCACCTGAGAGGATGGCATTTTATTGTGGGGTGGAAGATTGATTGTCCCAAGCAAAGTTTGCCACCAGATACCAGCTGAAATCCACTTGGGTCATCTAGGAGTGTCCAAAATGAAGATGCTGGCAGAACGTTATGACTGGTGGCCAGGACTGGATGCAAACATAGCCGCATTGATGGGACAGTGCCCAGAGTACCAATGTGGACAAAATTACAGCCAGCAGCTCCACTGCATTCATGGCAATGGCCAGGTACACTTTGGACTTGGTCACATGTCGACTATGCCAGCCTTTTTACGGGGTCAATGTTCTCAGTCATTGTGGATGCAAAATGGTTGGATGTGGATAGCGTTTTTAGTCAAACAAGGGGTGTTCCCCAATGCAAAAACTCTGATGAACCAGGAGAGCCACTCCCTACTGAAGCCCAGACTTGCAGTATTCAAGTCAGACGACCCAGACCTATACAGGAGATCCAGATATGACCTGCACAAAGCCATCAGGGAGGCCAAGGTGCAGTACTGGACCAGGTTAGAGGCCCAAACCAATCAAACAGACTCCTGCTGCCAGAGGCAAGGCCTAAACAACATTACGAGGTACAAACTGAAGGAGAGCAAGAGAGCGGACAAAGACACATCCCTCACTGATGCCCTCTATGCTTGGTTTGAGCAGAATTTCAGCAGCGCAGTGACCCCTGCCCCAACAGCCCCAGATGCACCTGTGCCCACTGTCACCACTGCAGATGTCAGATGGGTCTTCCTGGGGGTGAACCCAAGGAAAGCAAGGGGCCTGGATGGAGTCCCCAGCCAAGCACCCAGTTCCTGTGTGGACCAACTGACGGAGGTATTCACAGACATCTTCAAACCGTCCCTCCTACAAGCCGTAGACCCCACTGCTTCAAGAAGTCTATCAGCATCCCAGTACCTAAGAAAGCACACGCAACATGCCTTAACAACTACCAGCTTGTGGCTCTGACCTCCGTAATCATGAAGTGCTTCAAGAGGCTGATCATGGCTCACATCAACTCCAGTCTCCCAGCCTGCCTCAGTCCCAATGAGGGTCCACAGTGGAGGCCATTTCCATAGCCCTGCACTCATCTCTGGAACATTTACACAAAGATACCTACATCAGACTCCTGCCCATTGACTACAGTTCTGCCTTCAACACCATTATCCCCTCCAGACTGATTTTGAAACTCTGAGATTAGGTGTCAGTTTTGCCCTCTGCAAGTGGAACCTCAACTTTCTGACCCACAGACCACAGTCAGTGAAGATAGACAACTGCACATCCTTCAAGATAACAATCAACTCTGGAGCCCCCAGGAATGCATTCTTAGCCCCCTCCCGTACACCCACGACTGTGTAGCCAAATTCCAAATGAATGTCATCTACCAGTTTGCTGACAACATTACCGTGGTAGAGCAGATATCAAGCAACAATGAATCAGAGTACAGAAAGGAGATAGAGGGTTTGGTGACATGGCACAATGAGAACAACCCCTCTCTCAATGTCACCAGAACAAAAGAACTGATCACTGACTTCAGAAAGAAAGGAGGAGAACACACCTCCATCTACATCAATGAACTGAGGTTGAGAGGGTGGAGAGTGTCAAGTTCCAAGGAGTGATGATAACTGACAGCCTGTCCTGGACTTCCCACATAGATGTGACAGTCAAGTAGGCACAACAACACCTCTTCTTCCTCAGGCGGCTCAGGAAATTTGGCATGTCCATAAGGGCCCTCACCAACATCTACAGATGCACCATTGAAAGCATACGGTCTGGTTGCATAACGGTCTGTTATGACAACTGCTCAGCCCAGGACTGTAAGAAACTACAGAAGGCGGAGTGCACAGCCCAGACCATCATGGAAGCCAATTTTCCATCCATGGCACCATTTACATGGCTCACTGCTGCACTAAGGCTGCCAACATCAGTCATTGACTTTTCAAAGCTGGTTATCACTGAAGTAGCACCTCGGATGTGTTAAAAGTGAGGTGGGGGGAAACAAAACAATACTTTTAACGCTTGTCTGAGATTTTCTCTTGAGCGTCTTCAGTTAAAAACCTTGCAGCTAAGGGCTGGAACAGTGTGTTTGTGTGTTGCCTCTCTGCTGAGGCGTTAAGGGGGCGGCATGGTGGCTCAGTGGTTGGCACTGCAGCCTCACAGCGCCAGGGACCCAGGTTCGATTCCAGCCTCGGGCAACTGTCTGTGTGGAGTTTGCACATTCTCCCTGTGTCTGCGTGGGTTTCCTCCAGGTGCTCTGGTTTCCTCCCACAGCCCAAAGATGTGCAGGCTAGGTGGATTGGCCGTGCTAAATTGCCCATAGTGTCCAGATGTGTGTGGGTTATAGGGGGATGGGGATAGGTCTGGGTGGGATGCTTCAAAGAGCAGTGTGGACTTGTTGGGCCGAAGGGCCTGTTTCCACACTGTAGGGAATCTAATCATCAAGGAGCCATCTCACCCTGGTAATGATCTCCTACAACATCTTCCACCAGGCAGAAGATGTAGAAACTTGAATACATGCAGCAGCAGGTTCATGAACAGTATCTCCCCTGCCATTATTAGACTGATGAATAGACTTACTAACTTCAAACAATGCTGACATTGCTAATGTTGATCTTGCCAAGTGCACACCCTGTGTGATGTAAACTGTAAGCCTTTGTCCAAGCTTTTATTCACCCTTTGATCTGTATGTCCTTGCTTACTGTGATCTGCCTATATTGCTCGTAAGCAAAGGTTTTCACTGTACTTGGGTACATATGACAATAAATCAAATCAAACCATTACAGAAAAGCTGCAAGCATTTTTTATAAAACGTGGGTATCCAGAAGTGTTGGCCATAGAAAATGGGCCATGATTTGCCAGCAGAGATTTTGAGTATTGCCTAAAGTCAAATGGCATTCAGCACAATAAGAACAGCTCCATACCATCCATCCTCCGATGGTCTGGCAGAAAGAGCAGTCCAAACATTGAGGGCAGGCTTAAAGAAGCAGCCTACAGCTTCACTCAATACTGTCTTGGTTCCTATTTGATTATTGGATCAGCCCTCATGCAACTACAGGGACAGCTCCATCAGAGTTGTTGATGGAGAAAAGACTCCACACCAGAGTAAATTTGATCTTCCCAGACCTGGGGGTTGGGCCTGGTGAAACAGCATCAGGAATGCCAATTCCAGACACAAAACTCTGCTAAGCAAAAGCATTTACTTCAGGGAATGAAATTTGGCACTGAAACCACTGAAAAAGTCTTGCATGTGTAAGAGACATGGTTGACATGAGGTAATGTCCTGTGACATACAAAGATTGGGTAGGTGTGGCAGTCCTGAACAAGCAGGTTGGCCACATGAAAGCTGCAAACTCACAAATGGGGCAGGATCAAATCATACCCACACCTCAGAACAGCCGAAAAGGCAGTTGAAAGCTATGGGTTCTCTCCCTCCATCTAGTGTTGAAGAAACCTCCAGTTTGAGATGGACACGTTTTACCAAATGAGGAAGACGATGAAATACTTCTGAGATGCTCTGGGCACAAGAGGTGGGCAACAGCCCAGTACACATCATCTGTATCTGAGGCTGAGTTGGAGAACCGTGCTGGTGCAAAACTGCTCCAGGAGGAGCCGCAAGTAAAAGATCAGGCCTTTGTCCCTGGGCTTAGAGGCAGATAGACCTAGTGATTGTAATGAGGTAGACTTCAGAGAAAATGATTACCCTGATTGGGGCTTTTAATCTGTTCTAATTAGGTAGCCGTCTCTGACAGATATAAACAGGAGTGGCAGTTCACTCTGAGAGTTGGCCATGAGGTAGCCAGACCAGTGTCGAGTATTATGTATGTTTAAATAAAGAGTGGCTTGGTGACAGGATGCCAGCCTCTATGGAGTTATTTTAGAAGTCATTATCTCAAACTCACAGTCGGTGGGGATGGATGGTGGGAGCGAGAGGTAGGGGTTACATGTTGTCATTGGTAGTACTCGGTGAGCAGGTCACCGATGTGATTTTCTATTTTGGTTCAGAAATGATGAATCCTGTGAAGGTGACCTAAAGCAGGAAAAGAAAGAAATAAATGATGAGTTGATTTTTACAGGAACTGTGATAACTGTTCTATGTTGCAGTACTTATTTTCAAATAGGTTCATTCCTTACATTTCATTTTCATTAGAAACAGCATTTATCTTTGTTTTTGTGGTCTTTTCCTGCTCCATATTATTATGGTGTGTTTTGACAACACTGGAAATCAATACAAAGTAGAAAAATAATGGTGATTGAAGTAAAGAAAATCCCAAGTTGACTGAATGTTCTACAACAGCTGCCATTTGTTTTATACACTTGTGTTACTCATGATATCAGGATATGTTCTGTATCAGAGCGCAATCTTTTGCAGTCACTGTGTCATCTAATGATTTTCTACTTATCTTATTTAGTATTTATAGCGTTTTCAGTTAGCTTTATTTGGCTTTTTTTTACTGTGTCTTTTCTGATTTTTCATTGTTCTAGGGAGAGGGAAGTATGTGAATTTAACTGTGATGGTATTTAGTACATTTGCCCTTTAGTGTTTTTAGATTAGATTCCCTACAGTGTGGAGACCAGCCCTTCAGCCCAACAAGTCCACACCGCCCCTGGGAGCATCCCACCCAGACCCATCCGCCTATAACCCACATGCCCCTGAACACTGCGGGCAATTTAGCATGGCCGATCCACCTAGCCTGCACATCTTTGGACTGTGGGAGGAAATCCACGCAGACACGGGGAGAATGTGCAAGCTCCGCACAGACAGTTACCCAAGGCTGGAATCGAACCCAGGTCCCTGGCGCTGTGAGGCTGTACTGCTAACCACTGAGCCACCATGCCGTTTTGTTATGTTTTTAAAAAGCTTTGAAGTGTAGAAATGTTTGAAAGCTATCTATTGTGCTTTATGCTGTTGTATGAATCTTGATGTGTTGTATATAATGAGATAATTGTATCGTATCTGGTGTCAGATTAGTAACCTGCAGACTTGTGTCCTGCTATACTCAGATATTTCCCATAAAATGTAACCTTACCTTGCACTCCTTAGAATTTGCATTCCTTGTTGGTTATAATACAAGTTGCTCCTTTCATAGCTCTCATAATTATGGAGTTGATTTAATTTTAGGCCCCAGGTTCTCAGAGGGACAATTTAATAGCACTTGGAAAGGCGTGTACTAATTGCACTGGAGCTCCATTTCGAAGTCAGACCAGTACACACCATTCGCAATTGTAATGCTAAGCTTCCTCCAGCTCCCTTTTTGATTATAAGCGCGGTACATTCATGAGAAGCAAGAGAAGCAGACAGCAACAGAAGAATGAGCAAGTAAAAGTTTGTCGCAGCTCCAGGCTTGAGGAAAAGTGAACAACTGAGCTCAAAAATCTGGACGGCAGGAAGTAAGTAGCAGACCTCCAGGTGATAAATGGCAAAAGAGAAGTAGGCATCTGCCTGGAAAATACAGGTAGCTGGCATTTTGGAGGAATAAGTGACTGTACGTGACAGATACAGGGAGCTGTTAAAAGGAAGGATGAGAGGAGGACTAAATAAAGTGGACAGAAATCACAGGTCCTATGGCACTCGTGCTGCCAGGAGGTGTAAAACTGCTTGTTTCAGATTTAACATTGTAACATGGCAGTAAGAAAAACAAGGAAAATTCCAACAAGTTCTGAAATTAGCTGACGGAATCCCAGTTTGGTGCCGTTTACAGGCATCAGAGTGGCATTTAATTACCACATGGACATCTTACAATGAGAATACCAACACTGGATTTTTCAATGTGATATGAGATCTACATTTCTGACTCAAGAAAGAAGTGCAACATTTAAACTTTGCATAAAGCTGATGGGAATAATGAAAACAATCTTTGTCAAGTGCAAGATTGTTCCACAATTAATTATTCACAGACATTTTGCACATACAGCTGTACTTACGTGGTTTGAAGTGTGGCTGACTTCCCTATTTGGAGCTTCTCACCTCTTATTATTTGAGGGTTCAAAGTTCAAAAAGAATGCAAATAAATTCGTAATCAGAGATAATGGAACTACAGATGCTGGAGAATCCAAGATAACAAAGTGTGGAGCTGGATGAACCAGCAGGCCAAGCAACATGTCAGGAGCACAAAAGCTGACGTTTCGGGCCTAAGGGTCTAGGCCCGAAACATCAGCTTTTGCGCTCCTCAGATGCTGCTTGGCCTGCTGTGTTCATCCAGCTCCACACTTTGTTATCATGCAAACAAATTCCTCTGTTTTTGGAAGCAGTGAATCTGCTTTCAAAATTTTTAAATCAACAGAATTGGATAATTCAATAGAACTTGTCCAAGATTGCAAGGACATGTGCATTTTGACGAAAATCCATGTTTGTGAGATTTGATTCTGATGCCCCCTAAATTATCATGAGACGTTTTTCATGAGATGTTTTGTGTATAGGGTATTTAGAATATTTTGTGTAAAGTATGAGTAATGTAATATTTAGACTACTGCAATACCTATCTAAATCAATGAGAGAATATCACTTTTGGATCTTGTGATGCATTTGCATGCTTTTTTGCCTTTCTCATGATGCAAATAAGAATAAAAAGTTGGTATCGTCTGGAATTTATATCAATTTCAGTAACTCAATTCTATAGCTAGTATTTAAATTTTCCTAGAAAAATATGTGCTTCAGTTTTGTGCAGGAATTTTTTTTTTGAAGCTCATTCCCAGAAAATAAATTCTGTACTGACATTTCAGCAAATCTTAAAGAATGCTGTATTTGGCACCCGGTAGGTAATTAACAAACATCTTTGTACACTGAGTCAATTAATTATAGTATTTGAGAACTATTCATGGAACGTTATCATCAATCAAGAATAAATGCCATGAAAGACAACTTAAAAATGATACTTTAAAGAGTAAAATGCACAGAGGCCACCATCTGCAATTTGGTGCTACCAAAATGCCAATTTCTGCTGTCTTAGAGAATACACTTGCTGTTGTTATAAATGCACCTGAGGATTGCTTGCAGCAAGTTGTGTGACATGTGGCTTTATAAGGATAGGAGCATTGTACCATATAATGGCTAATGTATTATTGGACTGCTAAGACACAGTTGTGTGTAACTGATCCTGAATATTTGAAGCTACAAAGGTCTGCAGGTCCAAGGAAACATGTTTTACTATCAATTAAAACCAGTTCCCCTCCTATGTCTTAAGTCAAGGTATGAAGTATAATTGTTTCATGACGAATTGGCAACTGCCAGAAATAATTGCTTTTCTTTATTTTTATTTGCAGCCCAAACTGACTCAAAATAAGAATATCATTAAAGGGGAGGCAAAGACTAGCATTAAGAACCCTTCATCCATATTTTTTCACCACAGACTGAATTGCCCGCTAATGTGAGTATGAATAAAAAACAATTCTGGCAATCTCCTGTCTGAACACGACCACATGTAACACAACTGGGAACAGTGCCAAAAGACGACAGCACCCATTACTTTACACAATTACAACTGACTGCCAATGTAACCCACTGTAACTGGAAACATTAGCAGAGAATATTCATGGAATTTCTCTTAACCAGTCTCACTAACTATATTTACTTTTCCTCTACTGATTACTATAGTTTACACCAGCCAAACGGAACAGCCTATGAAGAAATCCCTCGTGATTCTACTCGGAGCTTGTGGTAAATTCATATCCATCATACATGCTTTTACTTGTTAATGTGGTGTAAAAGAAAATGTTTCCTGACATCTAACTGGCTCATTTGCCCACATATTTTACTAGAATGCTCTCTAGCTTGTTTATTACCATTGTTACAATTATGAGGTTTATAACATTATGTTTTGTGACTGAGGGCAGAATCATTTCAGGCTATAGCAGGAAATCTGGGAGAACTGCCTTAAAGTTTCAACAAAGCCTTTCTTGACAACACAAGCAACTGCACCTTCCAATTAAGCTCCAGCTGCCCGCTTCAGGTTCTTGCTAGGAGGCAGCAAGATGCCTATTACAAAAGTTTATTTCTTGTCAATCTGCCTCATCAGCTGGACATCTCACTTCATTAATGTGCAGCTTTCTATCCTACCACCTGCCAAAAACCCAGGCGCATGTGTTTTCTCCAGGTGCTCCAGTTTCTTTCCACAGTTCAAAGATGGGCAGGTTAGCCAGATTGGCATTGGGAAATTGTCCATGGGAGATTGCACACAGTATGCAGGGACGTACAGACTAGGTAAATTAGCCATGAGAAATGCAGAGTTACAGGGTGGGTCTAGGTGGGATGCTCTTTAGAGGGTCGATGTTGTCTCACAGGGCTGAATGGCCTGCTTCTACTTTGTATAGATTCTGATTCTATGACTCCATGAGAATCCTTCTTGGCTCCTCCAATTCACTGTTTGTTCCTCCAGACGTCCATCTTGGAAATCACTTCAGGGAATGCACCAAGGGCAACAGACACACAAACTCTACGTCCACAAACACTGATGTCATCCAACAAAGGACAGCCTCTTAAAATCTCATTCTACCTCTCTGATCCACTTGCAAGACACATCATCCTGTTAAAGCTGCACCTCAGATGACCGGACAACTTGCATTGAAGTGCAGAGATATTTTGTGGACAGGAACAGGCACCCAGATTGCACACTGAACCAAGCTGATTTACAGCTTTGCTCACTTGCTGTCCTCAAGCACTACCTCAGAACTCCTGTTTTGCTCTACCTTGCCTCTTAGCACAGTCACAAATCCAGGCAGCTGGCAATGCTGGTCAGCGGCCTGCAGTCACAGGGGTGCAGGTATCTTTCCAAACAGCCCATCGCACCATCGTTCTGACTCCTGCACCATATACCTGCAACTTACGCAACAAATACACTGCATGTGCTGCAAGCAAATGGCCACGTCTCCAAGTCTAAGTCGTGTGGCCTTTACACCAGACAAGGCTCCCCTAAAGCAAGTCAAAGACTGCCTTGGAGATCATTCCAAGGGCTTGACCTCAAACAGGTATCTGGCCAGGCTATTTTCAGTTAGGGGGTCTGTGTCTCTGCAATCGAGGAAGTGGGTCACAGTCAGCCTTTTGGGTCTATGATGGTTGGCACCAATCCTGTTGGATTAATAGACTGACATCAGTCAGAAGAATGATCACGTCTTGTTCGGGGTTTTCCAATTAGGTGGTTTGGTGGGTGGGCCATTGTCCTTCCAATGGGTCAGTCCAATAAAAGCAAGGGGGAAGGGGTGTGGGTAATGGAGCCTGCTCTGAAGTAAGAAGGCTGAGAAACCTAATTGGGGCATTGGGTACTACAGGCTAGCAAGCAGAGGTATGACAATAGTAGATTGCAACCAAACATAGGTGGGGTATACGACAGAGCCTGGAATTGGAAAGGGGTCATAGGGAAGGAACTTCATCCACAGTCAGCAGGACCCCAGTTTCCAAAGATGGACAGTGAATAACCACAAAGGCATGGTCATTGCATTGGCTAGAGGCAAAATGTGGGCAGGTACAGGCTCATATAGACATGTAGGGGAATTGCAAAACTAATGGGGTTGACAGGAAAGGCTACCAGGAAGAATGCTCACATTTGGAGGCTGAGTTGTACATAGATGTGAAATTTTCAAGTTACTGCACAAGGAGCACGCCTGCCGTTTTCCATCATCCTGCAAATTACAAGTACACTACGGCACCAAATTCGGCCACAACCATACTCAGTGGGAAAGGGAAATGTCTCACCGTGTGGTGAAGGGAACTGAAAACCCTAGCGATGTCAGACTCTTCAAGAGGCAACAATGTTACACACAGACCCAAACACTCCTAAGGAAAGATTGGGCTCCCAATTTCTATGGGTTACCCTATTCATTGGCTTGACAAGTGCTGTCCACCTCTTTGCCCCAAGTATTGTTGACCATTTCATAGAAGATCTTTGTCTACTGATGCCTCGATGCAATAGCAGTGTATGGCCACCTTGAGAAATGTTTCTTAGCAGCTGGTGCTGCTTCCAACTACAAGGAACATTCTGCCTTGCACAAGATACAACAGATTGCCAAGTCAGACATGGGAGCATCATACATCATGTATGGAGCAGGGTGGCTGGCCTTGCTGATAAAAAGACTAATTTTATTGAAGCTATTTGCTACTCGAAAAGCTTAGGCAAAATCTATCATTTTTCATACTTTTTAATTACACTTTTTTAATAGGCTATTCAGATGAAGTTTTAAAACTTTGAGAAATTGTAATATAAAGTAGAAAATCCACTTCAAGATGTACCAATGAGATGCCAGATAGAATAATTGAATCTCTATAATGTGGAATCAGGCTATTCAGCCTATCAAAACCCACACAAGCCCTCCAAAGTGCATCCAACATAGACCCACCTATAATTCCTCTGGCTAATCCACCGGACCTAGACATCGCTGGACAGTGCACACTGTGGGATTATTTACCATGGCCAATCCGCCCATCCTCACGTCTTTGGAGTGTGGGAGAGAAACAGAGTAGCCAAAGGACACCCACACAGACACAGGGAGAATGTGCAAACTCCACACAGACAATCATCCAAGAGTAGAAGTGAACCCAGGTACCTGCTGCTGTAAGGGAGCAGTGCTAACCAATGAGACATCATGTCGGCCCTAGATACTCAGAGCTAATTATGGAATTCTCCCCTTCAATCAGTATACATTCTACAGCATGGTTTTGAATTACACAGCAACTGTTCGATCTAACAGAACTCAGAACTAATTTGGGTCTTTCACTGTTGTGTATGTTGCAGTATAACTATACCTACTTGGAAATAACAGCAACAAATGGCATATAGCTGGAGACAAACAATCAAAGTATCTTTGCACCAAAGTCCTATTCGAACTGCCTCATCCATCATATTAACAGTGAATCATTCTTGAAATTGTATATGCTAAATAACTTGTACAATACTTGCACTAAAAAGGCCTAAAATATTAAAGCCAGTTGCTAGTCGGAGAAGGCTGGTAGTAGGTAGGTCTAGAAAGTGGTATGCAATAGGTAAAGTTTAGAATTATCCGCTGTAATGATATCTACTTTGAGCCAGAACTGTCCTTGCATTTTCTAACTTTTAAGTTTTAGACATGGCATGTTGCTGATAATGTCATATTGAGGGATTGAGCATCTCAAGCTAAGTGAAGAAGATAAGCAACTGTGAATCTCCCTAACAAATCAAATTTCCAGAATGTGAAGAAACATTGTAAGAACTGGGAAGAAAATGTAAATTAGAATGTCAATGTCAAACCAAGTACAGCAAGAAAAAAATATGAAGGAAATAAATATTAGATGAAGGAAGACAGGAAAGCAAGGCAGAAAGGAAAAGTTTAATAAAATTAGTTTTAAATTTGACATTTTAAAAATTTCCAGCAGCAGACCATTGGAATGATGCAGCCTATTATCCTTCAAACCAGGGAGAAAATGACTAAAGACAAGAGATAGAAATTAAGGAAAACAAACTCAAAGACAGAGAGAAATCTCTACGGAGAATACAGCAGAATTTCTACAAAATAGGCAATCCTGTGGAAGCGGCAATGCATTAAACATTCGGCACAAAGCTAAATATTACAGCTGCTTGAAATCTGAAATAAAACAGAAAGTACTGGATATACCTAGTATGTCTTCCAGCATCTTTGGAGATGGACACAAAGTTAACGTTGCAAATTATGATCTTTCATCAGAACAAAGCAACCTGCCACATGAACACCATTTCTCACCCCACAGTTGCTGGGAGACTTGTTGACTATTTCCAACACTTTGTTTTGAATCCAGATTTTCTACATCCACAGAAAATAATTCAACTTTTGGAAAAAGACTTCAGAACTGGAAATTCCAAATCTCTACTCAGAAATCAACAAGAGCAATTCCTATACCTTAAGCATTTATATTTCTGATAACACAAGCCTAGTACATAAATGCTTCCCTTGGTGCTAATGTTCTAGTTATCATATCTTTTCAAAGCCAGTTTACCCATTTTATAGTGTAATACCCAAAATTGCTCACAAGTATTTCAAAGGTGATCTCACCAGGGCGTTACATAGCTGCAGCAACATTCCTTCCCTTTTGTACCCTAACCCTCTAGATATAAAGAGGATTAATCAGACTTCTGAATTATTGTGCAGCAGCCTACAGCATTTTAGTGATCTATGTCTACCAATCCCTAAAACTGTTTGGAAATCCATTGTTCTGAGTTTCTCACTGTTTAAAAGATACTCATATCTACTCTTGAGCAATCAAAATGGGTGACTTCACACTTACCTATATTGAAATCAAACTGCCACATTTGGTTTATTAATATCTCTTTTCATTTACATGATCCTGTGGAAGTAACTACTTAGAGTTATAGAGTCACAGAGATACACAGCATGGAAGCAGACTTTTTGGTTCAGCTCATCCATGCCGACCACATAACCTAAATTAATCTAATCCCATTTGCCAGCATTTGGTCCATGTCCTTCTAAGTACTTCCTGTTCATGTATCCATCCATATGCCTTTTAAATGTTATAATTGTACCTGCTTCCTTTCTTCCTCTGGCAGCTCGTTCCATACCACCCGCTGCGTAAAAAAGTTGCCTCTCAGGTGTACTTTTCGTTTCTTTACTCTCTCACTTTCAACCTGTGCCCTCCAGTTGTGGATTCCCCTACCCTGGGAAAAAGACCTTGGCTATAAATCATATCCATGTCCCTCATGATTTTATAAACTTTGGTAAGGTCACTCCGCAGCCTCCAACACTCCAGGAAAAAAAACCCTTAGCCTATTCATCCTCTCTCTGTAGCACCAAACCTTCAGTCCCAGCAACATCCTTGTAAATATTTTCTGAACCCCTTAACATTTAACATCTTTCCTACAGCAGGGAAAACAGAACTGAATGCAGTATTCTAAAAGTGGCCTAACCAATGTCCTGTAGAATTGCAACATGACATCCCATCTCCTGTGCTCAGTGCATTCACCAATAAAGGCAAGGTGTCAAAATGCATTCTTCATCACCCTGTCTCTTTGTGATATCACTCTCAAGGAACCATACAGTTGCACCACTAGGCCTCTCTGTTCAGCACCATTCCACAGTGCCTTACCATTAACTGTATAAATCTTGCCCTGATTTGCCTCACCAAAATGCAACACGCCACATTTAACTAAACTAATCTCCATCTGCCACTCATCGGTGCATTGGCCCATCTGCTCAAAATCACATTGTACTCTGAGATAACCTTCTTTACTGTCCGCAGTTGCTTCATTGTTTTCTATATATTAGCCCCTATAACATATATCAACACATATGACTCTGAATGCTGAGTCAGATTCATAGTGCATCAGGTATCTGGATGTTTAGTAGTTCGTAACAATGCCCAATAACATGATACCTTAGACCTGTATACACAGTCTGTGTTGCACTTACTTAAAAATTTCTGATAAAACATATGACATATATAATAGACTATCTGGCCAATTGTTCACAGACCAACTGCCAACTAACAGATTATATGAATGCACAGATTTTATGGCTTTGTGCATGGGAAATCATGTCTCACTAACTTCATTGAGTTTTTTGAAGAAGTAACAAAGAGGATTGTTGATTGTAGAGCAGTGAACATGATCTATATGGGCTTCAGTAAGGCATCCAACAAGGTTCCTCAGGGTAGACAGGTTAGCAAGGTTAGATATAGCTAATTGGATATAGAACAGTCTCGAATGTAGAAGACAGACGGTAGCAGTGGAGGGTGGCTTTACAGACTGGAGGTCTGTGACCAGCAGTGTGCCACGTGGATCAATGTTGGGTCCGCTGCTTTTCATTTTTCATATAACATGATTTGAATCTGAACATAGAAGGTATCGTTAGTCAGTTTGCAGATGACACCAAAATTGGAGATTTGGTGGACAGCAAAGAAGGTTACCTCAGACTACAACAGGAACTTGATCATATGGGTCAATGGGCCAAGGAGTGGCAATTGGAAAGGCAAATCAGGGCAGACTTATACACTTAATGGTACAGTCTTGGGGAGTGTTGCTGAACAAAGAGATCTTGAGGAGCAGGTTCATAGTTCCTTGGAAGTGGAATCACATGTAGTTAGGATAGTTAAGAAGGTGTTTGGTATTGTTACCTTTATTTGTCAGTGCTTGAGCATAGGAGTTGGGAGGACATGCTGCCACTGTACAGGACATTAGTCAGGCCACTTTTGGAATATTGCAAGCAATTCTGGTCCCCTGCTACAAGAAGAATGTTGTGAAACTAGAAAGGGTTCAGAAAAGATTTACAAGAATGTTGCCGAGGTTGGAGAGTTTGAGCTATAGGGAGAGGCTGAATACATTGCAGCTATTTTCCCTGGAGCATTGGAGACTAAGGGGTAACCTTATACGTAAAGGTTTGTAAAATCATGAGGGGCATGGACAGGGTAGATAAACAAGGTGTTTTCCCTGGGATAGGTGTATTCAAAGCTGGAGGGCATAGTTTTAAGGTGAGAGGAGAAAGATTTTAAAGGGCCCTAAGGGGCAACACTTTCACACAAAGTCTGGTGCCTATATGGAATGAGCTGCCAGAGGAAGTAGTGAAGGCTGGTACAATTGAAACATTTAAAAGGAATCTGGATGGGTATATGAATAGAAAGGACTTAGACAGATAAGGGCAAATGGGACTAAACAAGTTGGACCGAAGGGTTTGTTCCCATGCTGCACATCGCTATGACTCTGTTTAATTTCTTTTCCATGATTATTTTTGTTTTGATATAAATTTTGTAATTGAAAGGGAGTGCAATGTAATGGAGTAAAATGGCAGCAGACCAAGTTGTCAACAAGAAAAAACAAGAACACAAACTCTCCCAAAATTAACAAAGTTTATAAAGGTGGAACAGCTGTTACAAGCTCATAAACGATAAGGCTAGTCAGAAATAATATTTGGAATGTTGACAAGGTGCCACTGGGAACAAGACAACTAACTTTCAATGGCTGTGATAAATAACATGTACTCATATGGAGCATATTGTCATTTTAATTGGTCTTCCTCAACAGGAATTTGTCAATAAAGCCACAAATCAGTCAGAATGCAAAACAAGTAAGTTAAATGGTTAGAAATTCTGAATCTTGAGACTGGGAAAAATATTATAGCTACTGAGTAACCACGTATCAACTACTTTAAATTGGAAAAGATGTATTAATACACTAAAACATATGTTTATTACATTTAAGGGTTCAATGTGAAAATGCTAAGTTTATTTCATTTGCTCATGGGATGTAGGCATTGTTGACTGCACTCACATGTAGTGCTAATCTCTTATTGCCATTGAACTAAGAGGATTTCAGAGGGCAGTTAAGATTCAACTACACTATTGAGGGTCTGGAGTCTAACATAGGCCAGACCAGCCTTCACTACTTCCTCTGGCAGCTCATTCCATATAGGCACCAGACTTTGTGTGAAAGTGTTGCCCCTTAGGGCCCTTTAAAATCTTTCTCCTCTCACCTTAAAACTATGCCCTCCAGCTTTGAATACACCTATCCCAGGGAAAACACCTTGTTTATCTACCCTGTCCATGCCCCTCATGATTTTACAAACCTTTACGTATAAGGTTACCCCTTAGTCTCCAATGCTCCAGGGAAAATAGCTGCAATGTATTCAGCCTCTCCCTATAGCTCAAACTCTCCAACCTCGGCAACATTCTTGTAAATCTTTTCTGAACCCTTTCTAGTTTCACAACATTCTTCTTGTAGCAGGGGACCAGAATTGCTTGCAATATTCCAAAAGTGGCCTGACTAATGTCCTGTACAGTGGCAGCATGTCCTCCCAACTCCTATGCTCAAGCACTGACAAATAAAGGTAACAATACCAAACACCTTCTTAACTATCCTAACTACATGTGATTCCACTTCCAAGGAACTATGAACCTGCTCCTCAAGATCTCTTTGTTCAGCAACACTCCCCAAGACTGTACCATTAAGTGTATAAGTCTGCCCTGATTTGCCTTTCCAATTGCCACTCCTTGGCCCATTGGCCCATATGATCAAGCCATGTGGTCGAGCCTTCTCTTAATTATATTTACCCGAATTTGAAAAGAACCATTTGGATAAACGTTGTGATCCAAAAGAGTAACCAAATGAGCTTTGTGACAAGCTACAATGATTGTATAGTCACCATTAGACCAACTTCTAATTTCAGTTTTTATTTGTAAATTGAATGCAAAATTCACCATCTGCCATGATGGTTTTTGAACCCATGCCCCAGCACATTAGGCACTCTGGATTATTAGTCTAGTGTTTTTACCACTACACCACAGCTTCCCACGTATAGTACTCTTCATTGTGCTTTTGGATGCATAAATTTCATGTAATAAATATGTGTCAAATACGTGAATAAATTTAAGCATGTGAAGTGCTGTTGTGTCTTTAACTGGTGCACTCACTTTCTTAATGGTTGGATATACTGTTCAAGTGGCTGAATATGTGAACAAGTTCAAAAAAAAATGTGCCAAATCATTGATGATTTCTTTTTAATTGTTTCACAAAATAAATGAAACCAACATTTCAGATTACAATTAATGGATGCTCATCAAATATATGAACATCTAGTGAACTAATCCGATAAATGTAATAAACTGGATTCAGCCCAACATATTCATGTACACTTGACTCAAGGACTGAGCTTTAGAGTTTGAATGGAAAACAGTGTTCATGAGAAGCAAGAACAAGAGATAAAGGGAAGAGGATGAGATCATGTATTTTACAACTGTTCTTCTCTCCCAAAAGGCTTTCCCTGGAGAATAATGGTCAAACTCCACAAACAAGTCTGAACAAAATTATTAAAAGATTATTCCACTTTATTAGGTACCTCTTAACATTAGATTTTCAATCATCTAATCATATGTCCTATGGGAAACTACTTACTGGTATACTTAGATTGCTTTGGAACAAGTAGGAAGCAAAGTAAGTACTCTACTGAAAAGCTTCCAATTGATTCCAGAATCGTGCTGCATTTTGACCAGATCTCCAGAGCTTTCCACTTCCATTGAGTTACAATATCACACATGTAGTCGTTACGTTGAGTATCTATTTTAAACCGTTACAAGTTATACCAGAATGGCGCACCTTACAGCATTCTCGATTATTTTCCATCGTTTAAAAAACAACCATACAGCATAGTAGTATCCTTAATGTTTCATTATATTTCCTTAGTTATTGCAGTCAAGAAATTGGTTATGTACATCAGTAACTAATTGCATTCTATTTTCAAACAGTCAAATGCAAAACCTTTAATTGTAAAAAAGTAAAATTTTCACAAAATTACAGGCACACGGCGAAGAACATAGAACATAGAACATTACAACACAGTACAGGCCCTTCGGCCCTCGATGTTGTGCCGACCTGTCATACCGATCTCAAGCCCATCTAACCTACACTATTCCATGTACGTCCATATGCTTGTCCAATGACGACTTATATGTATGTTGAAAAACAGTCCAATCCAACCTAACCACCAAAGACATTTTTCCCTCCCTGTCCTTATCTGCCTTCCACAGGGACCACTCTCTCTGTGACTCCCTTGTCCACTCCACACTCCCCTCCAGCCCCACCACACCCGGCACTTTTCCCTGCAACCGCAGCAAGTGCTATACCTGCCTCTACACTTCCCCACACACCCCCATCCCAGGCCCCAAGAAGACTTTCCACATCAAGCAGATGTTCACCTGCACATCTGCTAGTGTGGTATACTGCACCTAATGTGGCCTCCTCTACATCGGGGAAACCAAGCGAAGGCTTGGGGACTGCTTTGCAGAACACCTACACTCGGTTCGAACTAAACAACTGCACTTCCCAGTCACGAAACATTTCAACTCCCCCTCACAATCACAGACGACATGTCCATCTTGGGCGTCCTGCAGTGCCACAATGATGCCAACCAAAGGTTGCAGGAACAGCAACTCATATTCCGCTTGGGAACCCCGCAGCCCAGTGGTATCAATGTGGGCTTCACAAGCTTCAAAATCTCTCCTCCCCCAACCACATCCCAAAACCAGCCCAGCTTGTCCCCACCTCCCTAACCTGTCCTTACTCCCACCTATCCCCTCCTCTCACCTCAAGCCCCACTCCCATCTCCTACCTACTAACTTCATCCCGCCCCCTTGACCTGTCCGCCCTGCCTGGACTGACCTATCTCCTCCCTAACTCCCCACCTACACTCACCTTTACTGGCTCCATCCCCACCTCTTTAACTTGTCTGTCTCCTCTCCACCTATCTTCTGCTCTATCCATCTTCTATCCGTCTCCCCCTTTCTCCCTATTGATTTCAGAATCCCCTTCTCCTCCCCCATTTCTGATGAAGGGTCTAGGCCTGAAACGTCAGCCTTTCTGCTCCTCTGATGCTGCTTGGCCTGCTGTGTTCATCCAGGTCTACACCAAAATTGAGATATAGGATTATTATTTCCAATGTAGGCAATAAGCCAATGTTATGCTGCCTGCTAATTGACATGATTGCAGTGTGCACCCAGAGCATTAAATGCACTGCTGAGTAACTATATGCCTTAGTTCAGACCAAAATTGCGACAGGTGTGTACAATTCAAGATAAGTTGCAATGCTTTCAGCCAGCCTGTAGATATAAGCAGGAAAAGAGAGGCGCATTATGGCTACAGAAGGTTATGAAAATCATTATGGAAGTGGAACTCAACCTGATCTTAAACAGATGCAATAACGGTGGTGGGATGGGCGAGAGAAGGGTGGCCAAGGTTTTCTGACCTTACAGGTAGAGAGATATATTTGGGTCAGGGGGCCCTCCAGATCTACTCTCAGAAGGCAGTGAGAATGTTTGCTGTGGAGGGCAATAGCAGGAATTAAGCCCCAGAGACCAAGATTCAATGCCACTAAAAGTTCATAAGTTCAGAGGACGAGTGACAGTGTATGCACCTTCAAACATCATATCCCACCTACCCTACCATTAGCTCAATACACTGCACACCCTTCACTCACCATCAACAATCCCTATCAATCATGAATCTAGCTTCAGCTCCCTCACAGCGTCTCTCACTGCTGGACACCTTACACTCACATCAATATAATAAACTGTGAGGCTGGATGAACACAGCAGGCCAAGCAGCATCTCAGGAGCACAAAAGCTGACATTTTGGGCCTACACCCTTCATCAGAGAGGGGGATGGGGTGAGGGTTCTGGAATAAATAGGGAGAGAGGGGGAGGCGGACCGAAGATGGAGAGAAAAGAAGATAGGTGGACAGAGTATAGGTGGGCAGGTAGGGAGGGGATAGGTCAGTCCAGGGAAGATGGACAGGTCAAGGAGGTGGGATGAGGTTAGTAGGTAGATGGGGGTGCAGCTTGGGGTGGGAGGAAGGGATGGGTGAGAGGAAGAACAGGTTAGGGAGGCAGAGACAGGTTGGACTGGTTTTGGGATGCAGTGGGTGGAGGGGACGAACTGGGCTGGTTTAGGGATGCAGTTGGGGAAGGGGAGATTTTGAAACTGGTGAAGTCCACATTGATACCATTAGGCTGCAGGGTTCCCAGGCGGAATGAGTTGCTGTTCCTGCAACCTACGGGTGGCATCATTGTGGCACTGCAGGAGGCCCATGATGGACATGTCATCTAAAGAATGGGAGGGGGAGTGGAAATGGTTTGCGACTCCCCTTCCCCAACTGCATCCCTAAACCAGCCCAGCTCTTCCCCTCCACCCACTGCATCCCAAAACCAGTCCAACCTGTCTCTGCCTCCCTAACCTGTTCTTCCTCTCACCCATCCCTTCCTCCCACCCCAAGCCGCACCCCCATCTACCTACTAACCTCATCCCACCTCCTTGACCTGTCCGTCTTCCCTGGACTGACCTATCCCCTCCCTACCTCCCCACCTATACTCTGTCCACCTATCTTCTTTTCTCTCCATCTTCGGTCCGCCTCCCCCTCTCTCCCTATTTATTCCAGTTCCTTCTCCCCATCCCCCTCTCTGATGAAGGGTCTAGGCCCGAAATGTCAGCTTTTGTGCTCCTGAGATGCTGCTTGGCCTGCTGTGCTCATCCAGCCTCACATTTTATTATCTTGGATTCTCCAGCATCTGCAGTTCCCATTATCTCTCTTACACTCACATCACACAGCTTGCACACACTGTCAGCTATTCGGTGATGGCAGACAGATCACCTAAAGAAATTGCACCACATCGATGGACGCTTTTCCTTCTCTATTCCAGGACAAGGTGGAGTACAAACAAACTGAGCAGGAGGTAAATTACAGAGGAAAGGCAAAGTTGTATCATCAGATCCTCATGGAAGAGATGTGGTGGAGCTGCCATTGTTGTAACAAATGTGGGAATGCAATGATAAAAGATGATAATATCCGCAGTCTTCCTTCTCATACCATTTGCTCTGATTGCACATTTTTGACTAGAGGGAACATGGGAACAGGGAGAGACCCTTTCATCCTTCAAGACTGTTCCAACATTCAATGAGATCAAGGCTAACCTGTTACATAATTCTACAAAACCATATTTCCCTCATATCTCTTAAAAATGTTGAGTAACGAAAATCAAATATGATCATAGTCATAGAGCTGTACAGCATGGAAACAGACCCTTTGGCCCAACTTGCCCATGCCAATCATGTTTGCTCGTCAATCAGTACCAGAAGAGAAACAACTCATCTTCACTAACCTTCGTAGGATGTAATCAATATAGTCTCCAAGAGGCCTTAGTAATTCTGCCTGACTAGCGCTGTAGTTGCACTTACTGCAGCAATAAACCATCTTCTTAATTAAGAACAGTGTCTCTAATATAAAAACTGTGCAGTGGCATATCCTCTACCACTGCATTAGATTGGCCCTAGACATGGTATAAATATAAAAGAGGGTTGGTGATAGCTTACTGCCTCAAACAACTCTCACCCCAAACCACATAATGGGCTGAGATGGTGGGTGCCACAATGTGCAATCAGGGCTACACCACAATTCCAGCCGAGTATCAATGGCAATGGTTCCTTGGAGCAAATATCTACTGCTCAACTTCCCAAGGATGAACATTTGTTCTCTCCCTACTGTCACTCTGCCAGTACCGTCACTGTTGCCTTTCAGTTGGCCAACTCACACTGCTGTCACACAGGCCAAGGTGATACATTGCAATGTCAGGCCATCGATTTCTTGAGATGTTAAATATTGCCCTCCAAGACCATCTCCTCCACTGAAAGCGAGCAGCCTTCCACCAGCCATACTATAAGAATTGGGGTACCTTAGGAGAACCTCAAAAGGAAAAGTCATTTTTCACAGCAATTTTGTTTGATGACAGAGAAGCTCCTCTACATTGGTGTCAATTTAAAGAATCAGAGACAGCCTTTAACTGCAGCAATTTTTGCAATAAATCAGCCCATGTTTCAGAAGGGCTATTTTTCATTCAACCACTTTCAGCAAGGATCATACTTCTGAAATTGCTCACAAACGTATTTATCATAAGAAGATTGCATTCTACCCTCAGGTTTCAACACAGATAATATTCAAATAGATAATACTTGCTGACAATAAAGTATTTCTTTGGTTCTTCACTCCATTGGTCAAATTCACAGTCATACAGCATGAAAACAGACCTTTCAGTCCGACTAGTCCATGCCAACCATGTTTCCAAACTAAACTAGTCCCACCTGCCTGCGCTTGACCTATATCCATCTAAACATTTTCTATTCATGAACTTACCCAAATGTCTTTTAAATACTGTAACTATACCTGCATCCACCACTTTCTCTGGCAGTTCATTCCACACACTGTGTTAAAAAAGGTTTCCCATCACGTTCTTTTTAAATCTTTCTCCTCATACTTTAAAAATATGCCCCCTAGTTTTAAACTCTCCCACCCCAGGGAAAAGACCCTTATCATTCACCTTATCTATACTCCTCATAATTTTATAAACCTCAATAAAGCTATCCCTCAACCACCTATGCCCCAGCAAAAAAAGTCCCATCCTTTACACTCTATCTTTATATCTCAAATTCTTCATTCCCAGCAACATCCTAGTAAATCTTTTCTGAACACTCTCGAGATTAATAATATCCTTTCCATAACAGGGCAATCAGAACTGCACACAGTACTCCAGAAGAGACCTCACCAATATCCTGTACAAGCTCAACTTGACGCCCCAACTCCTATTCTCAAAGGTCTGAGCAATGAAGTCAAGCATGCTAAATGCCTTCTTAGCCACCCTATCTACCTGTGATGCAAATTTGATTAATTAATAAGCAGTGGCCCGAAAAATGAGCAGAGTAATGCCACTGTGCAATTATCCTGCGCCTGCTGCTTCCAGTGCATGTGTCACGTTGTGTGATAATTTGAATGTTTGTATCTTGCAGTGAACACTAAAGAACACTTTCAAGTGGATTTTACATTATATCCAGAAGCCATGTATTCCAACAATAGCCCTTTCTAACCAATAGCCATGCAGTGCTTGTCATCGTACAGCAAATTCAAATGGCACAGCTAAATAATCTGAACAATCTGAATCCTTTCTCCCTCAGCGCACCAAACCACACACCCCACCCCCCACCTATTGCATAAATGCTGTCCCCCCACACACTTCACTTCAGCTCTGATGAAGAGTCATCTAGACTTAAAACAATAGCTTGCTTTCTCTCCCTGGATGCTGCCTGGTCAACTGTGATCTCCAGCATTTTTTGTTTTCAGTTAAGATTCCAGTATCAGCAATAATTTGCTCCTTGGTTTCAGATCTATTCGCTTAATCTGTGTATTGTAAATAAAGGTAAAATCACTATAGTCCTTCCAGACCACAGCGATGACTGATGGTGGTTTAACCTGAAGGTCACCACACCTCAGGCAAGGGAAAGAGGTTGAGAAGGAAAGTCCTTCATTGGTAACCCCAGCTGGTACAAGAATTGAACCCACTGTTAGCATTGCTCCGTGTCACAAACTAGCTGTCCAGCCAAATAAGCTAACCAATGACATGCAGCACTGTTTCAAAAAACACCCAAAGGGAGAAAGGGAAGCTGCCTGAGGGACGGCATTTTATTTCTATGTCTTTTGTTTGATTTTCTCAAAATTCTCCTCTCCAGGTCAAAACTGGAGTTTACTTTACAACACAGTGAACAGAGACTATAAAAACTATAAAATACCAAAAACAATGAAGAATAAAAACATTGTGAAGGGAACATGCACTGGAATTATTGTTGCAGGGGCTAATAGTTCTATTTGTTGATTTCTGACATTGCACAAGTCATCACCTAATGAAATTGGGTGTTCTGTCCTTGGTGGAAACAAAACTGGTGGCAACATTGATGCATTAAAAATTCCCTTCAAGTCTCTAAAACCAGCCAACGGTGTTCATAACTCATGTTCGTTGTACCAAATGCAAAAGCAATGATGCTATTTATACCTCAAAGAACAGTAAGCTTAAATTTGTCATGACTAAGCTGATTGAAATCAATGTAAATATGCCCTTGATTTTGGTCCAGAAGGGCTTGATTTCCAAATTAAAATTTGAGATCATCTTAAACCTTCGAAAATAGCCAGACAATTGAGAATGCAGAGACAGGACTCAGGTTTAAATCGACATTTGGCATTTCCTAAATTCTCAAGGGAGGCATATATGTATTCTACTCCATTCCTCATGCACACTACATCAGAATTGATTTTTTTTCCCCTTTAAGCATCAAATACAAGTCTGTGTTCAGCTATTAATTGTATAATGAGTACCACTGCTATTTCCAACCATGCTCAGTTGAAGGTTTACCTTTAGATTGTCTCCCACCGCGTTCTGGGAAACAGGATAATTTCTACTTTTAGCTCAACCCTCAACTGCTATGTTGCATGCAATAAATGAGTCATATTTGAATAGAAAAGCAAAGATTCCACCATATCCACTGGAGACTAACAAGAAGGTACAAAGTATTCATTAGAAAATAAATCATTATTTTTGTTCAACAATTAAAAACAGACACCATATTCAAACAGTTTTGCATGAGGAAAACTAGATGAAACAACTGCACAGACACAGTCTTCCTACCTCTGGGACCTGGATCTGTAACTAGTCCAATTTGATGGGCTCAGCTGTCTCGCTTTGTCCGGTGGTCCCATGTGGCTGATATTTGAGCAGTGTCTATCCATTAGTGTTGGGGTCTGATGAAAGGTTAAACTTAAATACTATTGGGTCCAATTTTAACTATGTCAAATCCACACACTTGTACGGAGTTAAAATTGGACTCAATTAATTAATTGTTTATTTCTCCCAAGATGCTGCTTGAACTGCTAAGTACTTTCAACATTTTCTGGTTTTTATTTCAAATTTAGGATGTCTGCTAATGTAGAGAATAAGATTCTTGCTGCTGATTCAGACAGTCCAGGTTCAAGTCCCACTCCAAGACTTGATGGCCAAGATTAAGCCATTCTTAAAAAGGACAAACAATTTGTAACTCTTTCCTACATACTCCAATGACAGGTGATAACTAAGGGGGCATAAACTGGTCAGTCAATTGATAGAAAGAAGTTGGAACTTAGGTTATCACTACCCAAAATTCCAGCCTGGAATTTGCATTAAAAATGTACATTACGCAGCATTTTTCTGAAAAAGGGTCCCAACCTGAAAAGTCAACTTTCGTGTTCCTCTGATGCTGCCTGGCCTCCTGTGTTCCTCCAGCTCCACACAGTTCTTGCTATCTCTACATTACACAGCAGGTGGAGAGTGTCAGTGTGATTGACTCAGTTGACCGGACAACTGATGTGACTGAGATGGGTGCCAACAATGATGGTTCATTCCCCACAGGGTGCCTTTGGGGCCTCTGTCCTTACCCACGGTGGAGATCTCAGTGCTGGGGGGCAGACCCGTCTTTGGGCACACAAGTAAAAAGGAAGAGGACTTTCACAGTTCCACCATCTGCAATGTTTTGTTCTGTATATAAGGATTCTTCATGTGCAACCAAGGTATGTCCAACTCAGGCTCCACTCAAAGGTTGTCTCTGGAGGATTGATGCTGGAAAAGAAATTCTGGAAATGTGACTCACTTCATAGTCAACAATCTTTGGCTGAGAAGGTAAAATTTGACACATATTTGATATTCTTGTAAACTTTGAACATTGCATTTCTTTTGATTCTGAACATTTCTCCTGCATTGACCCCTCTAGAGTATTTAAAATTTAACTTTCCTGCCTTTCCCGATATTTCTTGATTCCCTGATAAACCAAAGATCACTGTTTCCCAGCCTTATATATAATCAGAGATAGAGCACCATAGCCTTGTAGAGTAGAGAATCCCAAAGATTCACAACCCTATGAGTGAAGAACTTTCTCTTCATCTCAATCAAATCCTGAAACTATGCCCGTGCTTTAGAAGATTTCACAGTGATAGGAAACAACCTCTCAGTCAAGCACCTCCAAATCTTACGTTTCAACTTGGTGACTGGACGTGAAACATTAAATCTGCTTTCTCTCCATAGATGCTGCCAGACCTGCTGAGTTTTTCCAGCAATTTCTGTTTTTGATTCTGTTTTCTAGCATCCACAGTTTTTTGGTTTCTTTGTTTTACTCTCTCTCACTCCAGGCTCCATCTCCGCCTGTCATTTACTCCTGCCCGCTGCCCCCTATCTTCAGCATATACACCAGCCGTTTCCAAGCTAAAATCAGTTCAGAAGAAAAATCATTGGACCCAAAATGTTAAGTCTTCTTTTTCTTCATAGATGTCACCGGACCTGATAAGTTAATTGTCATTAAATGCTGCATTCTCCACAGCAATACGTCAACCAATCAGAGACTTGTTGCCAATCAATTAGCACTGTAATCTCATGGGATATATGTTTCTTTTCCCACATCATGCCATTCTTGTAGATGGTCCTGATGAGGGCAAAATGATAGGCTGTGACAAAAATAGTCTTTTGTTTTCAACATTCTGACTATATTACTTGGCAACCTTTCTCTATCTTCCTCCAAACTCAATTTCCACCCAGCTTTGCATTATCACCAAATGTAGATTCATTACTTTCTTTCTAAGTCTATTAATGTAGATTATGAATAGCTAACCCTCCAACACTGATCCTTGTTGGTTTCTATTAGTCACAACTAACAACTTGAGTATGTCTCCATTCATGATGACTTTTTGCTTCCTATCTGTAAATCAGTCCTTTCTTCATGTCAATATATTTCCATTAGCTACATGAGTCCTTATCTTGTGTATTAACCTTTTGTGCAAAATCTTATTGAATGCCTTTTGGGAATCCAGGCACACCAAATCTAGTGGGTACCATTTACCTCCCTATTTAATTACTAATTAACCCTCAAGAGAAAGCTGTGATGCATTTATCAAACAGTTGCTGATCATCCAACCTTTAATTGACTAATCAGTGGGATTTGTGTCCCCATCTAAAAGGAAGTTACAGACGCAGGTATCACTTCTGAGATTACCCTGAAGAAGAGAAGTTGGGAGCCCAAAATAAGTCAAGATTGATGTTGTCCCACCAGGACCACGCCAGCAGCTGATGCAGAGATGGGAAAGATGGAGAGAGTGCAGGGTGCAAGCATTTCGCGGTTATAACCACCAGTACTGAAGGAGAGGACAGACCCGACGCCTCACACCCCATGCAAACATACACCATCACTTGTCTTTTATTGGGTGCCTTTGAATTGTGCTGTAGGACACCACGACAAGAAAATCTCAGTATTCGCAACACTCACAAAGTGGGCAGGAGCAGCTTAATAACAAACTTGCTCTTGCTGCCATGTAACCTGTTTTACATTTCCACTCTTCTGCATGTTATGTCCCATTTCCCCACCCACCACACGTTATGATCACCAAGCCAGCTATCATTCCCTTCAGGGACCATAGGATTCAGCCCATACATTGAAATTGAACTCCATTTGGAACGTGCAATATTCCTACAGTCATTCAACTATTTTGCATCATCACTTCCATCTCTCCCACCCCTCCCACCGGCATTGATTGATTACAATGGATTTTCACTGCATTGGCTACCTAATATGATTTTTATAACTAATTCGTTACTGTGAATGAAAACGTTTTTCCTTGACAATGCTCTCATGTTTCTTTAATATCATAAACAAAGATGAACATCCTGTCAAGGTTCATTTATGTGATTCAAGTTTCCTCTATGCTATTGCCCAAAGCATTCTCTGATGACCATAATAAATCTGTCTTTCTTCTGAGAATGCACCTTTCCACTGAATCTTGCTGTGCTATGCCATGTGGAGCAGTGGAGAAATATCTTTGTAACTTTTCAAATATAATTAAGCTCATCCATATTTTATTTAAATGTCTCAAATCTTAAAACAAATCAACAGGAAACTTAAATAGCCTACCAATTTCATTTTGAACCAAAGTGAGAAACGCTATTCTTTTTTCCCCTTGTTTCTGCACTCCATTTTACTATCAACAAAAAATATCCTGTGTTAGTTTTATCATTATTAAAAGGCACTTTTTTTTAAATTTAACACAAAATTTAAACCAGGAAGATTGCCTTCAAAACAGCATATAGGATAACACCTGATAAACTGGATTTCATTCTTAAGTCTGATCACTGGTCTGCCCGTAAAGGAAATTGTCCGTGGACTCAGAATGTTGCAAGAACCATTTCAATGCTAAACCCTGGGTAATCTGTTACATTACTTGAATGTCTGGAAAAAGAAACATTCTTTCATTGCTGGAAATGCATGGGTACCTCCTTAGTCCCAAAGTCATTAATGAGGGATGACGTCAGCAATGCAATCTGCAACATCCAAAGAGTAGAAGCTCAATCATTCTGTAAACACTCTCACTGAGGACATTAGTGCACAAAAAAATCATTCTTTTGACAATAGTGATTAAGTTATACATTGTGCTTACTTTTAATATTATCAAAATTATTTGAAACGAAACCATGGGGAACCCATCTATAACCAAGTTGAGATAGCAACTTACGCTCACAGGCATTCCTCTAATATTCCTGCAACGCTGCTGCTGCCTGAGAGGTGTTAGAATCAGGCTATTCCCTTTTAGTGTTCTATAGTATTGTGGAACCTGGTGACCATCCTTAACTTGCGAGAATCCACTGGGAACATACCGCAGATACCGACCTCTGTATTTCTGCAGGGGAAGCTGTTGACATGGACACAAGTAGCACAGATGAGCACTTTGGCATAAGGCTTGTGAAGTGAGACTATGATGAGAAGGTGAGGGTGCTAACATGCTCTCAGAATCTTCAGCCTCCTCACTAACTTCTACAGCACTATACCTATGCTTGCTTCGCAATAAACAACTAAACCTCCCAGTCGCGAACTATTTCAACTGCCCCTCACATTCCTCAGACGACATGTCCATCTTGGGCCTCCTGCAGTGCCACAACGATGTCACCTGAAGATTGCAGGAACAGCAACTCATTTTCCGCTTGGGAACCCTGCAGCCCAATGGTATCAATGTGGATTTCACAAGCTTCAAAATCTCCCCTCCCCCCACTGCATCCCAAAACCAGCCCAGTTCATCCCCACCTCCTAACCTGCTCTTCCGCTCACCTATCCCCTCCTCCCACCCCAAGCCACACTTCCATTTCCTACCTACTAGCCTTATCCCGCCCCCTTGACCTGTCTGTCCTCACCGGACTGACCTATCCCCTCCCTACCCCCCCCCACCCATACTCACCTCTACAGGCTCCATCTCCACCCCTTTAACTTGTCTGTCTCCTCTCCACCTACCTTCTCCTCTATCCATCTTCAATCCGCCTCCCCTTCTCTCCCTATTTATTTCATATGCTTCCCCCCATCCTCCTTTTCTGATGAGGGGTCTAGATCCGAAACGTCAGCTTTTGTGCTCCTAAGATGCTGCTTGGCCTGCTGTGTTCATCCAGCTCCACATTTTGTTATCTCTTCATGGCTGAGTCCCTCCAGGACAGTCAGTATATCCTCATTCTCCTCTGCACTCTATCATGCAATCACATCCCTCCAGTAGTGACCAGAACTGCACATGGTACTTTAGGTGTGGCCTAACTAAAATCTTAAACAGCACTATCACAACACCGTTGCTCTTTATTCTGTGCCTTGGCTAATAAAGGCAAGTATCTCATATAGTTCCTTAATCACCTTATTTACCTGTCCCGTTGCCTTCAAGAGCTTGCATACCAAGGCAAGGCCCATTGTGCTTCCGAGGATCCTACCATTCGTCATGTTCTCTCTTGTCTTGTTAGTTCTCCTAGATTGCATTACACCACATTTTTGTAAATTAATTGCCATTTGCCACTGGTCTGCCCATCTGACATACCCATCTCAATCTCCCTGTAGTCTAAGGAATACTTGCACAGTACTTACACAACAATTTATGTATTATCTTTTAACTTACAGATCAAATCGTCAACATTTGTGCCTCAATCATTAATGTACACGACAAACCACAAGGACCCAGCAACAAACCCTGTGGTACATCTCTAGTCATAGGTTTTCCACCACAAAAAGAAACTTCAGCTTCATCTTCCGCTGCCTGATACTTAACCAATTTTAGATCTAATTTGTCAAATTGACCTGGATCCTATGGTGTTTTAGCCTCTTGACCAGTCTCCTCAGCAAGACCTTGTCACAAGCCTTTCCAAAGCCCATATAGACTACATCAACTGCTATTTACTCATCTGAACATCTAGTTACCTCCTCAAAAAATTCAATCAAATTTGTTCGACACGATTCCTCCCCCCCCACCCCCCCCCCCCCGCCAACTGATAAAGCCATGCTGAATATCACTGATTAATCCTTTCCTCTCCAAGTGGAGATTAATTCTATCCATCAGAGCATTTTCCAATTGTGTTCCCTCCACTGGTATTAGATTCACTGGCTAACATGATAATCTACCTGAAATTTTCTATTTGAATTAACTTTACATATCTCATCACAAGCATCTTTGGCCATTGCCTAAAGTCATACATCATGATTTTATATTATTACATTAGTGAAAACAAACTATTGACCAGTTTTTGCTTGTGGTGATTGTTTAATGTTCAGCCTTAGGTGGTGGACTTGATTGAGCTTGTAGAGCAGATAGTCCTGCTTCTCTTTCACCGGAAGCCTCCCATTGCAGCATTATTTGGGCATCGCGGGCAATTCTAGCAAGTCTAGCCAGTTCCAATCGACAGCTTTAAGATTTTTAGTGTTCAAAACTTTAAGGCCAGTCAACATAAATAGATAATTATAAAATAAAACAAAGAACTGTGAATATTAGAAATCTGAAACAGAGACAGAAATTGCTGGAGAAAGTCAAGAGATCTGGCAGCATCTGTGGAGAGAAAGCAGAGTGTTTCAGCCCAGTGACCCTTCACCAGACCCTCATAAATATAAGTACATTTAGTCCTTCTTTATGCAACAAGGAAGGTAAAGTGGAAAACCTTTCACTGTATAAGACTGTAAATGTTTCTCAAAAGTGAGAAGTCACATGATACCAGGTTATAGTCCAACAGAATTATGTGGAATCACAAGCTTTAGAGGGACTTCACCTGACAAAGGAGCAAAGCTCCAATAGCTTGTGATTTCAAATAAATCTGTTGGACTATAACTTGGTGTCATGTGACTTCTGACTTTGTCCACCCCAGTCCAACACCAGCACCTCCACATCATGGCTTCTCAGAAGTGAATCTATAAATGTATAATTCTGGTTATTCCCTTGACAAAATGCACCATGTTGGTACAATGCAACTCATATTTTCTGAGACTAGCTTAATCACCACATTTTCTTGTCTGTTGTGTTCTAACAACTTCTCCACTATCAAAATCAAATTCTGCATCAATAGCGGTTCTTGCATTAATGTATATCTTTTTCTCAAATAAGAAAAAATGTCTCACACACTCCACAGATAGAAACCAATGATGTACTTAGAAGGAAAGGCTATCAATTTTAGGGATAATCTTAAAAACCTGAGATTGAGAGGTTTAGACAGCGTTTTCAGACTATGGAGCCAGATGGTTGAATGCACAAGCACCCACGATGGAATGAGAGAAAGAAGAAATACACAGGAAATTGGACACGTATGTGATGTTCACAGAAAATTATGGGACAGGAAAGGGTACAGAGCTAGAGAGAAGTTCTGGAGCTTGAGAATGACAATTTTAAGTTTGAAGCATTATGTCCCTCTATTTTTATGACCAATTTCTCCACAATTTAAAAACAAAGGGCCAACAAGAGTTTCACTGCAAGCCAAAGGAACAGAATTCCATGATGTGCCATTAGGATTATGAGGAGCTGTCTTACATAAAATCTTGCCAATCTCCTGGTTCTTCAGCCTAAGCAGCATCAGTGCCTGCCATATGAATAACCTTATGCACATTAACTCTTAGCTAATACCATTCCTGTTTTTGCTTCTAAGAAGAAGTTTAACGACACATCTGTCATGGTACACTGGGAACACTGGGAGCCCATGACTGTTTTTCAGAAATAAAAAACTGATATAAAGCATCTGCTACATTAGTCATATCTTTACCTTAGTTCACAACCTGCCCTGATAAATCCCACTGCAGTCCTAGATTATATCTGTTCTCTAATATGACTGAAAGAAGTCTTGTCATTTCTACTGCAATTTTTTTTCTGATGCCCTGTTTTATTGCCTAAAACAGGCCTCAGTTATCCTCAGATGTTTTTTACTGTTATGTCTACTTTCTTTATAATTGATCGCTTTGTAAATAATGAACTGTTCTGCTTAATTTCTCAGTGACCGTGCTGCTCAGCAATTTATGTGTTATTTTCCCTTGCACCTGCCTGTCTTTTATTCCATGGGTATACAAAGCTTCTTTGCCCTCAAGCATTGACTCAAAACCAATCCATTTTACTACTGCACCACAGATATAACCCAATAGCATACCCCAGCCCACAATTACTGCACAGTCTTCACGCAGAACTCTGAGAATGTTTGGAATTGATCGCTGCACTCCCCTGCCAGTTTTTTTTCTCTCCTTAGCCATTAAATGTGGGTGCAGGAGAGTCTCATTGTGCTCTCTGCTGAACCTGTCTCCTGAAAACATATTCAGGCTCTAGGTGTGCCTAACCTTTGCAAGCTTACTTCATGATGCTTTTTATACTTGCCACCTTTTCTGTTTAGTACATTGTTTCTCAGATTTTCGCCTACTGTTTGCTGGTGCATAAATCAAGAATTATTTTTGCTGTCTCCATATTATACAATAATATTATGCTAGAGGTTGTAACTTGCAACCCTTGTTGTGCATATTGAACTCACAGCAGTTCTGTCACACACTTACCTCTGCCATTATGGAAGGCGTAACATTATTATTAGCCTGAAAACTGGTTCATCTTACACAAAAGACACGAAGGAACTGATATAACAAGGTGTAGATCTGAAGAAGGGTCTAGGACCGAAACATCAGCTTTCCTGCTCCTCTGATGCTGCTTGGCCTGTTGTGTTCATCCAGCTCTGCACCTTGTAACCTCAGATTCTCCAGCATCTGCAGTTCCTACTATCTCTGAAATGAAGGAACTGATTACAGTTTCTAAAGAAACATACATCTGTTTCCTGAAACATTAAATTTAAAGAAACAAATTCTTTCCCAGCAGAAATTCGCTTCTTAATTGGGTTAGTCTTGAAATAACAGGTCACAGCATCCTCTATTATGGGCTGTATCTGTTTGTATACCAGGCTTGGATCTCCTGTCTCTCTCAGAAAACAGAGGCTCATTTAGCTTTTTTTGAATATCTACATGGCTAAAATGCTTTTCACTAGTTTAATTAGCCCACAACTGGTCTTCTAACTACTTCAAATAAGACCAAAGGAGTCCATGATAATGGCCTATAGTATTTAGGTAAAAATGCAATCATTTATTGTTTGACCGTTGCAAAAGTTTCCCATAATTTATAGGCAAAAGTAACATGTGACAGGAAAGAATCACGTGGAGATCACAACATATTTTGGAAAACTCATTACATGAAATCACATTAGTTCAAAGATTACTGGTTTTGAATATTAAATCAGAAATAATGCTAGAGATCCTTGAAAATCCTTCTGCAGGCTCAATTATTTTTATGGTGATATCTTAGAATAAATTAAAGCAAAATCCTTCATAATACAGTTCAACAATAGCAGAAAATATCTACCTTGTTGGACTGGCACTGAGGCATAGAGTTTTCCTTGACACACATCTCATCAACAATTTGGAGGGCCATGTCCTTGTGACAAAGGAGGTGATATATTGGCTTGTCCAGTGGGATTTATTCTTAATGGTTGCACCTTGTCCTTGAGAGACAGAACAAACAGACCCTTTCAGTTTTAGCATTTAAAATGAAGAGCAGGGGCAGCATGGTAACACAATGGTTAGTACTGCAGCCTCACGGTGCCCGCAAACTGGATTCAATGCCATCTTCAGGCGACTGTCTGTGTGAAAGTTGCACATTCTCCCCGTGTCTGCGTGGGTTTCCTCCAGGTGCACCGGTTTCCTCCCACAGCCCAAAGATAAGCAGGCTAGGTGGATTAGCTACACTGAATTGCCCATAGTGTTCAGGGATGTTTAGGTTAGGTGGGTTAGACATGTGAAATGCAGGGATAGCGAAATGAGTCTGGGTGGGATGCTCTTTGGAGGTTCAGTGTGGATTTATTGGACCGAATGGCCTATTTCTACACTATAGGGATTGTATGGCACTCTATTCAATGAAATAACCAAAATGCATTGTATTCAGTTTTAGTACTTGAGGCATCATAGTGGCTCAGTGGTTAGTACTGCTGCCTCCTAGCACTTGGGACTCAGGTTTGATTCCACCCTTGCGCAACTGTCTTTGTGGAGTTTGCAAGTGCTCCCTGTGTCTGCTTGGGTTTCCTTCCACAGTCCAAAGATGTGCAGCTTAGGTGGATTGGCCATGTGAAATTTCCCATAGTGCCTAAGGATATGCAGGCTGGGTGGATTAGCCATGGGAAATGCAATCGAAAAAGATACAGGGGTGGGGGTTGGGGGTGGGTTCTGAGTGGGATGATCTTCAGTGAAGTCAATGGGCCAAATGGCTTGTTTCCACATTACAGAGATTCTAAGAATATGACCCAAAGTCTAGCAGTGACCTAGTAACAAAACAAGAAACAATTATGTATGGTCTTAGAACCTTTCTCCTTTGCCAGAAGGGTAGATGATGGCCAACTGGCATTATCACAAGACTATTAATCCAGAAACCCAGCTGATGTTCTGGGGATCCGGGTTTGAATCCCACCACAGCAAATGGTGGAATTGGAGTCCAAAAAAACAAGTCTGGAATTAAGAACCTACTGATCACCTTGAAATCATTACCGATTGTTGCAAAAACCCATCTGGCTCACTAATGTCCTTCGGGGATGGAATTTGCTGCCTTCACCTGGTCTGGCCTACATGTGACTCCAGACCCACAGCAATGTGACTGACACTCAACTGCCCTCTGAAATGGCCTAGTAAGATACTCAGATGCACCAATTGCTACAAAGACTCAAAGAAATGAAACTGGATGGATCACCCAGCATCAACCTAGGCACCAGAAAAGACAACAGCAGAAACAGACCTGTTGACCCTGCAAAGTCCTCCTCACTAACATGTGGGGGTTAATGTCAAAATTGGGAGAGCTGTCTCACAGGCTAGTCAAGCAACAGCCTGGCATAGTCATACGCACAGAATCATATCTTCCAGACAATGTCCCAAACACCACCATCACCATCCCTGGATATGTCCTGTCCCACCAGCGGGACAGACCCACAGAAGTTCATTGCCACGGAGCGCAGTGGAGGCCGGGATGTTAAATGTCTTCAAGGCAGAGATTGATAAATTCTTGATCTCACAAGAAATCAAGGGCTACGGGGAGAGAGCAGAGAAGTGGAGTTGAAATGCCCATCAGCCATGATTAAATGGCAGAGTGGACTCGATGGGCCGAATGGCTTTACTTCCACTCCTATGTCTTATGGGCTTATGGTCTTAAGGGACAAAAGCTGCATGTGATAAACAGAGCTAAGCGATCCCACAGCCAACAAATCAGATCTAAGATCTGCAGTGCTGCCACATCCAGTCATGAATGGTGGTTGACAATTAGACAACTCGCTGGAGGAGGAGCCTCCACAAATATCCCCATCCTCAATGATGGATGAGCCCAGCATATCAGTGCAAAAGATAAGGCTGAAGCATTGCAGCAATCTTCAGCCAGAAGTGCCAAATGGATGATCCATCTCAGCCTCCTCCAGTCGCCCCCAACATTATAGATAACAGTCTTCAGCCAATTCAATTCACTCCAGGGAAATGGTTGGAGACACTGGAAACTGGAAAGGGTACGGGCCCTGACAACGTTCCGGCATTAGTACTGAAGACTTGTGCTCCAGAGCTTGCTGCTCCCCTAGCCAAGCTGTTCCAGTCCTGTTACAACACTGGTATCTACCTGACAATGTGGAAAATTTTCAAGTATGGCCTGTACATAAAAAGCAGGACAGATCCAACACAGCCAATTACCGCACCATCAATCTACTCACAATCATCTGTAAATTGATGGAAGGTGTCATTAACAGTGCTATCAAGCAGCACCTGCTCAGCAATAACATGCTCAGTGATGCCCAGTTTGGGTTCCGCCAGGGCCACACAGCTTCTGATCTCATTACACCTTGGTTCAAACATAGACAAAAGAGCTGAATTCTAGAACTTGAGGTGAGAGTGACAGCCCGTGATATCAAGGCTACATTTGACTGAGTGTGGCATCAAGAAGCCCTAGCAAAACTGGAATCAATGGGTATCAGGGAGTAAGCTCTCTGGTGGTTGGAGTCATACTCGACACATAGGAAGATGGTCCTGGTTGTGGGAGGTGAATCATCTCAGCTCCAGGATGTCTCTGCAGGAATTCCTCAGGTTTGTGTCCTAGGCCCAACCATCTACAGCAGCTTCATCAATGAAATTCTCTCCATCATAAGATCAGAAGTGGGGACGTTCACCGATGATTGCACAATGTTCAACACCATTCGCGACTCCTCAGATGCTGAAGCAGTCAATGTTGAAATGAGATCTGGCCAATATCCAAGCTTGATCTGACAAGTGGCAAGTGACATTTTTGCCACACAAATGCCAGTCTATGACCATCACCAATAAGAGGTAATCTGACCACCACCCCTTGACATTCAATGGTGTTACCATCACTGAACCCTGCACTATCACCATCCTGGGGCTTACCATTGACCATAAACTCAACTGGACTCACCACATTAACACAGTGGCCACAAAGGCATGCCAGAAACTGGGAATACTGCGGCAAGCAACTCACTTCCTGATGACCCAAAACTGTCCACCACCTACAAGGCACAAGTCAGGAGTGTGATGGAATAGTCCCCTCTTGCCCGGGGTGAGTGCAGCCCCAACAACACTCAAGAAGCTTGACACCATCCAGGACAAAGCAACCCACTTGATTGGCACCACATGCACAAACATTCACAAACATTCACTCCCTCCACAACCGATGCTCCATAGCAGCAGTGTTTACTATCTACAATAACAAAAACAAAGTTGCTGGAAAAGCTTAGCAGGTCTGGCAGCATCTGTGGAGGAGAAAACAGAGTTAACATTTCCGGTATGGTGACCCTTTCTCAGAACCGCACCCGAAACATTAACTCTGTTTTCTCCTCCACAGATGCTGCCAGACCTGCTGAGCTTTTCCAGAAAATTTGTTTTTGTTCCTGATTTACAGCATCCACAGTTCTTTTGGATTTTATTTTGCATTGTCTACAAGATGCATTGCAGAATTTCACCAAAGATACTCAGACAGCACCTTGCAAACTCATGACTACTTCCATCTGGAAGGACAGGGGCATCTGACATATGGAAACACCACCACCTCCAAGTTCCCCTCCAAGTCACTCATCATCCTGGCCTAGAAGTATATCACTGTTCCTTCACTGTCGCTGGGTCCAAATCCTGGAATTCCCTCCCTAATAGCATTGTGGGTCAACCCATAGTAGGTAGACTACAGCGGTTCAAGAAGGCAGCTCACCAACACCTTCTCAAGGGCAGCTAGGGAGGGGCAAGAAATACTGGCCATCCAGCGACGCTCACATCCCACAAATGAATAGAAAAAATAAGATTGGAATGACACTCTTAAACTGTAAATAAATGGAGAGGTTAGCTGACTACATTAGTGACATGGCATCACGTTTTGGCCCAAGTAGTTACTGCATGCATACTAACTTTACTCTTTAATCCAATCCAATCTCGTGTGCACAGCAGTTAGGCAGCAATTAAAAGAATACAATAGCCCTGGGGAGAAGCAGTCCTTTAAGAGGGCTGCTCAACAGTTCCAGTCAGCTTGGTAAATACTGTTAATCAAACCTTCCTGCTTTCACTCACAAGCTGTACTGTCTGTGGGTTGTAAAGTCGTCGTCATCTTTGAGGACATTCTGATCCCTCTTCCACAGGAAGAATTTGAAAATGAGGTCTTTTTTTTAAGCAAAACTGTATTCTCACTAGATTATTAAAGGCTGCAAGTTAAAAAGTGGTTGTGTCAATTGGATAAATAGAAGTTACTTTCTCTCAACAATATCTCATTTGTTGGCTGTCTAAGCAATTGAAAAAATGCCTCACATCCCTTTAGACAATCTTCGTCTGTGAAAAGAAACATAAATGATGTCAAGGAAAGCTGCTGAGGTGACCAGATTGAGAAAAGAGTCAGAAAACTGCAACAAAAGATGTTTTGCCCTATAGGCCTGATAACAAAGGACTTCCTCTGTTTAAGGCAAATAAAATGTGGGGCAACATAGTGTCTTCATTCTTTTATATTATCACTTGAAAAATGTTTTCTTGATTGGTTTTTCTTATTGTAATCTCAACTGTTTTTCAGCATGTTCAGCAGACACAAAATAAACAGTTTAAATAATTTGTACAAGCCTCAAACCACAGGTACTGTTCTGTCCACTTTGATAAAAATGAAGAAAATGCCTTCTAAATACAAATATATATTCAGAGACTACTATTGTTATACACTTAGGGAATCTCACAGATGTTCATATGGAGCCATCAATTATGAAGTCAAAATGTTTAGAACATTTTCAAACATTACAGATGCTAATGAACACATGAATGCATTTAAGGTAGAGATGAAGTTGCAGCATAATTCTTCGAAAAAGAAAATCTTCCAAAACACCTTTGGTGACAACTAAAACATTTCATTTTTAATCACTTGTTTGCAAAGGTTTAATGCTGGATGAAAGAAGTCAAATTTCGTCCAAGTTTCTCACCTTGCACCCATCATGGCAATTTATGAAAATACCAACAATTTGTCCTGGTCCACCCGTGCTGAAACTATGGTTAAGAAAGCACAGCAATGCCTGTACTTCCTTAGGAGCCTAAGGAAATTTGGCATGTTCATAAAGAGTCTTAAAACCTTTTTACAGATGCACCGTAGAATGCATCCAATGTGGATGCCTCACAGCATGGTATGGCAACTGCTCTTCCCAAGACTGAAAGAAACTACAGAGAGCTATGAACGTAGCCCAGTCCATCACACAAGCCAACCTCACATCTACTGACTTCATCTATACTTCCCACTGCCTCAGAAAAGCAACCAGCACAATCAAAGACTGCTCCCATCACTCCCAATTATACTCTCTTCCACTCTCTTCCATCAGGCAGAAGACATAAAAGTTTGTATACACATGCAAACAGATTCAAGAACAGCTTCTTCCTCGCTGTTATCAAACTTTTGAATGGACTTCTTTCATAAGGTTTTAAGGTAGATTTGTAGCTCGGCTGTGGATGCTGTGATTGGTTGACTCACTGAACTGGTTTGTTGTTCCACAGATGTTTCATTACCCTGCTGGGTAACATCATCAGTGCAGCCTCCGAAGAAGCGCTGTTGTGTTTTCCCACCTGTTATTTAAACTCTGCTGTTCGTGGAGCTGGATTACCTCACTTCTGATTTTTTCTTTGCAATGGAGTGCCGAGGCAAGTACGGAAATTCCTAGAAGCCTGTTTCCCTACTAAGAAAGCCATCAATAAACACATAGAGCTAGACCCCATATATACTCCATTGCCTGGACTTCTCTGATGTTAATACTGATCTCTCTCTACACCTTCACTGCAGCTGTAACATTGTATCCCGCACTCTGTTATCCAGGTACACTTGTACAGTATGATGTGCCTGTAAAGCACATAAACAACACTTCTCACTGTACCTTGGTACATGTGGCAACAGTAAATCAAATCAAATCAAATTTGAATGATGGCATAACAGAATTTTCACTGTCAGATTGCTGCCCCACTGATATTTCTTTCTCTATGACTGACTTCCACATATCTATGCAGGGTTTCTCATTCTAGCCTCTTCAGAAATGTGAAGCACACCTGAAATCAGATTCACTACGCATATTGTCAAATCATCAGGGAGACAAGGTCCATGCATATTTCAAATTACTAATGGCCGCACTGTGGGAAGTTTTCATTCACTAATGTATTTAAAAAACCTTTAGAACATTTAAATATTTTTCCAATGTGTTTGTAAATGAATGTGGAGAAGTAAATGATTGAACGGGTGAGTGAATAGGTCTATAGCTGAGGAAAATGGATCGGGGGTGTGGTGACAGGGGTGACATCTGAGTAGTTCAGGTGTTTGGGTCTAGTCAGGTCAGGAGAGTCAGCAGTGAGCGGTAAAATGTGAGTGAGCTGGTCAGGTTGATTCAGGTGGCATTGGGAAAGAGTAAGAGGATTGGGAAGTGAGTCAGGTGCTGGGGTTCTAGATAGGTCTTGGCAGGACGTGGGGATGGGGTGTCTGAGAATCAGTGAGAATTGGTTGGTGGACTTAGTCAATCATGTTGGATAAAGGATAGGGTATTCATTTGGTCAGGAGGGAACCAAAGGTAAATGAAATGAATAGTTACCCAAATATTTACATTCTAACATTCCATCCAACACTTCCTGAGCAGCAATTCGGATAACTTAATTGGAACTGTCTGAAGTCTCAGCTGTAATTCAGAGTCAGACCTCTAACAGGAAGCTAAGGATTATCTGTTGGACATTCAAATATCTTGGCCAATTACTATAAAGTCAATTGTACATTGTACTAAAGTATAACGCCTTGTCTCAAACAATCTGGACATTGGAAGATCTGGGACAATACTTTTTACGAGCTCCTCTAATTCTAAATTATTCCTTTAAAATTATTTTAGATTTCAAAGGAGGCAACTAAATAACACTGGATGCCAGAATTGTGCAACTTATTGTACAACATGATACATTAATCTTCTTGAAAAACATCATTTGTTGTCATTGTTGAGATCAGATAATAATTTGTGAATTAAGCAATATATGATCTGCATATTAGCATTTTCCACAATTTTCTTCTACTTTTTATTTGTCAGGTCAGTCTAATCATGGGACACAAATTATATGCTCCGACACTTCACAGAGTACCTTCTTGAGTTCTGTATCCAAAGGCGGGCCCTACCTATGGAGGGCCATCTCCACCATGGGAAGGACAATCAGGCAGGTCCCAAACACAGTGCAACCAGAACAGGGATTGAAACCGACAATGTCAGGATCAATCTGATCCACAGCAGTTCAGCCAAGCAATGTGTTATACTGTGGCAACATACATTTCCCATGCATGGTGTAGTCCAGAGCTATTAATAGTGATGACTGAGGCTGCAATTTTCATTCTATCATATGTCTGACCATCAATCTGTCCCAATCTTACTGTCATTGACATATATTAGAAAGAGTTCCTTTTTATTCATTCACAGAGTGAGAATATCACTGGCTCGGCCAGTATTTATTGCCCATCTCTAATTAACCAGAGTGCAGTTATGAGTCAACCACATTGATATGGCTTTGGAGTCAAATGTAGGCCAGACCAGATAAGATTGGCAGTTTCCTTCCATAAAGGACATTGGGGAAACAAGTGGGTTTTTCTGACAATTGACAATTGATTCATGGTCGTCATTAGACAGTTAATTCCAGATATTTATTATTAAATTCAAATTTCATCAGCTGCCATGATGGGATTTGAAAGTAGGTCCCCAGAACATTACCTGGCTCTCTGAATTAATAGTCCAACAATAATCTGGCAGACCATTGCCTCCCCTGTTTGCAGTTTGAATGTTGCTGACATAACTTCTTTAAACATTAAGTCCTGAGTGAGACTCAAACCCTAAACATCCAGCTGAGAGGAAGAGATGTTATCTACTGATCCACAAGACCTTCTCTTTGTAGCTTAGGTTTAAATTAATGAGAAATAATTTAGAGAACCTGTCTGTCACGGCCAAAAAAAAATTATAACAATTACAAATTCTTTTGTGGCAGCCACAACAATATATAAACATATCTATTGAAAAGCCTGACAAATGCCAATCTTTCCAAAGTACTCAGAAACATCATACCTACCCTTAAGCATGCTATCACTGGTTATACTGCCACAACAATTTTAATGTCTTCCATCTGAATTGGCCATTGCCTTCTATAATGTATTGGGTGCTAAAAGAGGTTTTCAATAGCAAAAATAGTAAAGTTGTTTTTTTTCTATGATTCAGAGACCAGGAAATTTCCTTTTGCAAGTTCATATGAAGATGAAAAATAAATTGATTTCTTTCTTGCCTTCAGAGTGAAACTGTGAGCTGTCACTCCCATTAGTCAAGATAACATCTTGCCTCGTTGTAGACATGAATAAAATACCTTCCATCATAACAAATAACCTTTCAAAAGCATCAAATATTATTTTGAAGCTACAGGCAAACGTGCACCTGTCTAAACTGAAAATAAGATGATTTGCAGCACTATTTGAGCACTTACTGTGGCCAGGGAGACTGAAGATTATTTTGATTATAAAAATCTAAATGTTTTCAGATTTTTATTCAATGCTTTATTCATTTTTATTTTCTTCATTCATTCAGTCCTGATCACCAATTCCCAATAAAATAATTCACTGTGCAACACATATCATACACAATGTTAATTTATAACGTTTCATACTATATCTGTACATCTAGAATAAATATTTTGCATGTGTGTGTACTTCTTAGTGTCATGACCATAATCATCTACAGATATATCAAATTTTTAATTCCAAAATGTGTTTTTTAATAGAGGACAGCTTCAGCCAAACAAATAACTGTGGATATAAATTCAATGGCTGCTTCAAATTGAATCACTGGAATCTCAGACCTGATAAGGAGTCAACGAAGCTTCAAAGGCATGGGCCTAAAAGGGAGAAATACAAATTGAACTGTAATCTCCTGGGAATTATCGCAGATTGTGAACATGATCAGAGAAAGACAGCTGTCTGGGCGAAAGGCATGTTTTGTGTCTTAATTTTCAAGAATACATAAGAACACTGGTTAAAAGCCAGGGCAGCACTTGCCTGTGTGCCATTGTGGAAGAAGGTGTGCTAGTGAGCTGAGCTGTGTACTTGCCTGGGGTTAAGAACTAGTGTATTGTGAAAGTCACAGTTGAAGAACACACTCATTAGCCCCAACTACATTGCAAATCAAGGTCTCTCCTGCTCTAATTGCTCGAAGCCAGCTGGTCAGCAAGAGAGCAAAAGCAAGACAACTGCTTCATTATCAATATTCCACCATCTACTACTCACAAATAACCCTGAGACAGAACTGTGCGTATCTTTTAACTATAATTCTTTAACTGTCTCATTTTTTACTTGTAATGTATGGGCATGTGTTGCACTATTATTTCTTCTCACATGTAGTAACAGCTTAAATTGGCTCCTTTTCAAACCTAAATGTATCTGCTCTGGTGAAAGGTCTCACAAGGGAGTGGATGCATTGTAAATTAACCTTGTTACGACCAACCAAGGGAATGGATGTAAAATGAAGGGGAGCCAAGAGCTTAAACTGGATTCATAATAACTTGGGGAACCTCACCCAGAGCCTGGTCATGACATTACCAACACCGTTTGATATATTCCTACACCCACACTTATTCACATCATCTGATTATGTACTCTAACCACTAGATTGAGCCAACGAATTTCAACAATTCTCAATTTCTGCATTTTATCATGTTCTTTGTTCTAAACATTTATGAACAGCTTGCAGTAAACATCAATCATTTGAAATGGGGGATAACTCAGATTTAAGCACTTCCATTTAATGGTAGCACTGTTGTTGTTTTAACTTTGTTCTCCCTTTCAGGTGATATATCCCTGACTTGATCATTGCTTCAATTCCTTTGTATCCATTAGCTGGCCAATATAATGAATATCCTGCCATCCTGTGGCTGTTTCAGTATTTATTTGAACATCACAAAGAAAATTGCAAGTCTGACTTGTCTAACTCCGAGTGGCAAAGTTACTGTGACCAATGCCATTTCTGCACAGGAACCACCATAGAGCAGGCCATCAGGTTCTTGAAGATATGATTCCAGTGCCTCCAAGGGGAACGGGTGCTTTCCAATAATCCCCACAAGGGTTTCTTACTCTTCAGTAGTTTGCTGTAGCCTACACAAGATTTCCTTCAGGGAAGGCAACGAAGAGGAACAGTGTGTGTCTTCGGCAGAGAAACAGGAAGGTGTATTAATCCAGCATTGGACAAATTTCCAAAGCCTAGATTAGCAGGTTGGTTGAATTACATTAAACCATCCTCACCTGACTCACAGCACTGCAATGTTCACCACAGGAAGGACAACCAGGAAAGTCTCAGATGCACTACAATTGGATCAGGGGTTGTACCGCATGCAGTCGGGACCTGGCTGATCCATAGCAACTGTCCATCCCACCAGCCTAACCAGTCTGAGTTGCTGCACTATTCCCTGCATGGTGGTACACAGAGGAATGAATATTATTGATAGACGGTCTTCTAAAGATGGTGCATTCTAGTCATATTTGACCAGAATTGCACCTTTCCCACAAGGAACAGTCATATCCGCGTTGCGTTCTATGACAGAGGCAGCTCCTGTTTCCTCTCAAACGCTCGGAAGAAGCTTCATTGCTGCCACACAGTGTCCTTGACCTCCCACTTTATTGTCATGTTCTCACTTCCCGTCACCTTAATTCCCTCAAAACACTGGGGTCACAAATTTGTGTGCAACCAAGCCACCAATAAACACCATTAAATCACGTTGCGATTTAACCAATGAACAGCAGCATTTAAAAAGTCACTGAATTAAAACGAAACATTGCCAACATGGCACTAGCTGCTTCTGCTCAGAATTGTGCTCTCCCAAGGCAGAAGAGAAGGCAGGCTGCTTCTTTGTGATAGCAGGTGGCTAAGATGCTGATGGCACTCGTCCTTAGCATTGCAATGCAAGTGGCACACTAGCATGACGCCTCACCCTGTGTTGATACAAAGACATCCACAACCATTACAGCTTGCTGTGTAAGATGATGTCTCTGAGGTTGTAACAAGTTGGCTAACAATGAAGATTCCCATGAAGGCTGAGCCCTTTGGCATCATCCCTGTTTGGCACAGCCCTTTCACGTCTAAGGCAGCTGAGTGAAACAAGTGAGAGACTCCAGGTGAAACTTCAGCTTACCTGCCTTGTACTCCATCCACCCCAGCAATGAACTTTCAGAGCTAAATATTTTGTGTTAGCATGAATACAAGTTCTGCATTTATAATTACAGATTAGAAGCTGCGGGCCATTATTTGCAAATGCTTGAGTTAGGTCATGACAATGTGTTACAGATCCTAAATAGTAATCATCACACATTTTCTGCAGTGATAATGGGAACTGCAGATGATGGAGAATCCAAGACAACAAAATGTGCAGCTGGATGAACACAGCAGGCCAAGCAGCATCTCAGGAGCACAAAAGCTGACGTTACGGGCCTCGGCCCTTCATCAGAGAGGGGGATGGGGTGAGGGTTCTGGAATAAATAGGGAGAGGGGGGAGGCGGGCCAAAGATGGAAAGAAGATAGGTGGAGAGGAGAGGATAGGTGGGGAGGTAGGGAGGAGATAGGTCAGTCCAGGGAAGACGGACAGGTCAAGGAGGTGGGATGAGGTGGTAGGTAGGAAATGGAGGTGCGGCTTGAGATGGGAGGAAGGGATGGGTGAGAGGAAGAACAGGTTAGGAAAGCGGAGACAGGCTGGGCTGGTTGTGGGATGCAGTGGGGGGAGGGGACGAGCTGGGCTGGTTTTGTGATGCAGTAGGGGGAGGAGAAGAACTGGGCTGGTTTTGGGACGCAGTGGGGGAAGGGGAGATTTTGAAGCTGGTGAAGTCCACATTGATACCATTGGGCTGCAGGATTCCCAAGCGGAACAATGGCTTTCCAAGATGACTTTCCATATTAAGCGGATGTTCACCTGCACATCTGCCAATGTGGTATACTGTATCCATTGTACCCAGTGTGGCTTCCTCTACATTGGGAAAGTCAAGCGGAGGCTTGGGGACCACTTTGCAGAACACCTCCACTCGGTTCGCAATTAACAATTGCACCTCCCAGTCGCGAACCATTTTAACTCCCGCTCCCATTCCTCAGACGACATGTCCATCATGAGCCTCCTGCAGTGCCACAATGATGCCACCCGAAGGTTGCAGGAACAGCAACTTATATTCCGCTTGGGAACCTTGCAGCCCAATGGTATCAATGTGGATTTCACAAGCTTCAAAATCTCCCCTTCCCCCACTGCATCCCAAAACCAGCCCAGTTCGTCCCCTCCCCCCACTGCATCACAAAACCAGTCCAGCCTGTCTCCGCTTTCCTAACGTGTTCTTCCTCTCACCCATCCCTTCCTCCCACCTCAAGCCACACCTCCATTTCCTACCTCATCCCGCCTCCTTGACCTGTCCATCTTCCCTGTACTGACCTAACCCCTCCCCACCTATACTCTCCTCTCCACCTATCTTCTTTTCTCTCCATCTTCGGTCCGCCTCCCCCTCTCTCCCTATTTATTCCAGAACCCTCTCCCCATCCCCCTCTCTGATGAAGGGTCTAGGCCTGAAACGTCAGCTTTTGTATACATTTTCTGCAATTTTATTTAAATTACATTGGGCAAATCATGTGAATATTTTTGAAAATGTTCTGCTTCCCAATGTTAAAATACATAAGATAAGCTGTGTATGTACAAACTATTGGCTTCTTTCTGTTTACAAAGACCTTCACAGGAACTCTTACAGGCAGTTTACTGCTACTGTCCATTTGGTAAATGTCATCAGCTTAGTTCATGTCAGATCACTCTAAATCACGCAACAGATGTAAAAACTTGGGCATATTATGTATGGTGTGAACAGCCAAATGTGAAACTAAATCACTATTAATGTATCATCCTTTGGGCCAAGTCATTGCAAATCCTCTTTACACAGCCATAATTCCAGTTTCATTCTGGGTGTGAAACCACGAGCTAATACGTTTAGTCCCTGAATGAGTCTGTGTGAAATGGTGATTGTCTTGCCAATAGAACTTCTGCTTCAAAATAATTCCATTTCAAACACTTGCCCGAGGCAGGAATTGCATGAAAGTGAGAATTTTACTGGAATAGTTAAAGAAAATTCTGCCTCTTTAGTGTTTCCCTCCATTTTTTATCTCCACAGAATTCAAAACAGTACATCTAGCCCAGTTATTACTGAAGTTGACAGCTTATTTTCTTCTAATTTGATCTATTTTTATTAAGCTATTTTATTTGCATAAACAAATCATAAACAAAGCCAATGTTGCAGAGGGAGAAAGAGACAACTGTGAAGGTTATACCCTTCCTCTTTGCTCAAATGCACTTCATTTATATGTACTTACTGCAAAAGGATGAATCATGGCCAGAAGTTATCAGCTAAATTATTACTTCTCACAGAAATAAAGCAAAAGCAAATAATGAACAGCCAGGCCGCTGTGCCTAATTAACTCACTTAACACAAAGAAAATGGTCTGACAATACAATTCAATGATTGGCAATTAAAACCTATGTCTGTTATGGCTTTCTTTATTACTTTGCAAAAGGCAGGAAAATTAAAGCATTTTTCATAACAGTTGGCATATAAAATATCTTGTACGTACTTGAACCTCCTAAAATTTCAAACAACAATAGTCAGGTCAAAATATGTGGTTTCAACTCTTCGATATTAAATTAGACACAATGGACTGGACAGCCTCCTGCTGCTCTGCAATAGTTCTGTGAAAATTCTGTGATTAGGTGATTGTATTGTGCACAAATTCCTCCGTACATGAATTCTCAATTACCAGAAAGAAAATAACCAAGTGGGGTTCTGAAGTTCCCAGGCAATTCCCTCAGCGTGTGCTATGTCAGGTCCCCATGCGCAAGTCCTACCTACAATACAGGAACTGGCCATCGGAAAATCCTGACTAATAATTCAAAAGATATGCAGTTGTGATAATATTACTGCTTTAAGAGTTACATTTTGTCCTTTTTTTAATGAAGAAAGGGTAGGGCATAGACAATCTGTTCCAAAGTCCATAAAGTAAACAACTTGCGAGGCCTTGGGTGTTTGTTGTCCCAGTTGAAACAGTAGGAGCAGCCTGAATGTGTGAAATCAAACTCCCAGGGAAGCAGGACATGTTTTTTAGTTTCAGCTTTGTGTAGTAGTTGCTGCTGGGGTCTTGAAGCTGGATGTGGAAGCTGCTTTTCCTCAGCAGGTCTGGCAGCATCTGTGATGAGAAATAAGAGTTAACATTTCGGGTCCAGTGACCCTTCCTCCGATCAGTTCTGAGGAAGATCTCCCAAGTCCCTTTGTGCTTCAGATTTCCAAAGCCTTTTTCTATTTAGAAAATAGTCAATGCTCTCATCTTCCTACCAAAGCGCAAAACCTCACAATTTCCCTCAGTGTATTCCACCTGCAACTCTTTACCCATTCTCCTACCCTGTCCAAATCTTTCTACAGTCTCCCCACTTCCTCAACACTACCTGTCTCTTCACTGCCACTTTGAGCACCAATTAGTAACAATGCCTTCAGTTCCTTTATAAAAACTGAAAGAACTGCGGATGCTGTAAATAAGAAATAAAAACAGAAATTGTTGGAAAATCTCAGCAGATCTGGCAGCATCTATGCAGACCAGTCAGAGTTAACGTTTCTGGTTGAGTGACCCTTCCTCAGAACTGGGAAAGGGCCACTAACCCACAATATTACACTTAGTTCCTTTGTCCAGGTCAGTAACGTACAAGGTAAACCATTGTGGTCCCACTGATACAAGCAGAATTCTACTTATTACAGGCTACCATCCTGAAAAACTCCCCTATATCTCCACTCTCTGCCTCTGCCAGTCAGCCAATCCTCTACCTTTTCCCCTAACACCATGGGGTCATATTTCATTTAGTAGTCTCCTGGGCAGTACATTGTCAAATGCCTTCTGGAAATTCAAATAGATCATGTCCACTGGCTCTCCTTTGTCTAACTTGCTCGTTGTGGTGTTAAACTGCCTTCTTGTATCACTAAAGCCCATGTGTTATAGTTAGACCCACAACACCATGAGGGAAGAAATTCTGGGAATTTGACCCGGCAACCGTAAAGGAATAATGATATATTGCCAAGTCAGGATGGTGATTGGATTGGAGGGGAACTTGCAGGTCTTGGCATTCATATGTATCTGCTGCCCTTTCCTCCTAGTTAGAAGTGTTCATGGGTTTGGAAAGTGCAATCTAAGAATCTTTTGTGAATCTCTAAGATGCACCTTATGCACAGCGCACACTGCTGCCACTGACTACAGGGAATGAAAGGAGTGAATGCTTGTGGATGTGGTGCCAGTCAAGGTTACTTTATCCTGGATACTATCAAGCTTCTTGAATGTTGTGGGGGCAGCACCCATCCAAACAAGTCTGGAGTATTTCATCACTGTCCTGACTTCTGCCTTGGCCTTGCAGGTGATGCACAGACTCTGGAGAGTCAGGAGGTGAGTCACTCACTGCAATATTTCTTGCCTCTGATCTAGTCTTGTAGCCACTGTATTTATATGGTGAATCCAGTTGAGTTTCTGGTCAATGGATGTTGATAGTAGGGAATTAAGTGATGGTAACACCACTGAACATCAGGGGGAGGTGATCAGATTATCTGTTATTGAAGATGATCATTGCTTGGCATTGTATGCACAAATGTTACTCACCACATGTCAGCCCAAGCCTGGAAATTATCCAGGTCTTGCTGAAGAAACTCAGCAGGTCTGGAAGCATCTTTGGAGAGTAAGCAGAGTCAACAGTTCTGAAGAAGGGTCACTGGACTCAAATTTTTAACCCTGTTTTCTTTCCACAGATGCTGTCAGACCTGCTGAGTTTCTCCAGAAATTTCTGCTTTTGTTTCAGATTTTCAGCATCTGCAGTTATTTGTTATACTTCAATGTGCAAGTCTTGTTGCATCTGAACATAGACGGCTTCAGCATTTGCAAAATCACAGTTGGTGCTGAACTTGGTGCATCATCAGAAAATACCCCCCTTTTCACCTTATGATGGGCATAAGGTCATTGATAAAGCAGCTGAAGATGGTTGGGCCTAGGGCACTACTTTGTACAGTTCCTGCAGAGATATCCTGAGACGACTGATTTCCAACAACCATGACCAGATGACAGGTATGACTCCAACCAACAGAGTTGTAAAGCACTTTGAGATGTTCAGTAATCGTGAAGTAGTGAGGACAGAGTTAATGTCAATAAGACTGAAATAAGAGTGAATGATAGTCTTGCAATAAGTATTATAGTTGTACTGAAGAACTTCCTAGCATGATGGGATAATTGACCAGGAATGATTTGGGGAATGCTAATTCAGCAGTTGTAATAATAACAGCCTGCGTTAGCGAGGAGATAAAAGAAAGTGAAGAGAGAAAACAGGGTTAATGTTCCAAATCCAATGGCACTTATTCAGAACAAGCTCAGAGAAGAGCTATTGAACTCAAGCATTAAATTTGTTTCTGGCTTCAAAGATATTGCCAGGCCTGCTGAGTTTCTCCAATACTTTCTGCTTTTATTTCAGGTGTCCAGCAGCTGCAGTATTTTACTTTTACAAGGGAAACTGAAGGCCAGACAAGGCATTTAAATCACCATGGAAACTAGTTAAACCAAAGCTAAACGTTGGGGCTAGAGGATTTTGCATGAAATTGAGAATAATAAATATGTGCTGTAAACTCTGATTTATTGAAAATGTATCTGGGTAACTATATTTAAAATGCATTGAAGTAGACAAATCCCTAAGACCTGATAAAATGTATGCCAGGACTTTCTCACATGATATCGAAGAAATTTCTGGGCCCGAAAAAGAGATGATCTGCAGCAGCAGGTGAAGTGCCTGGAGGTTGGAGGGTGGCTAATGTTAAGCTATTATTTAAAGAAAAGCTGCAGAGAAATCCCTGGGAACTACAGATCAATGAGCCTAATGTTCATGGTAGATAATTTGTTCGAGGGAATTCTGAGAGACAGGATATTTAGATGATTCCCTACAGTGTGGAAACAGGCCCTTCAGCCCAAAAAGTCCACACCAACTCTTGAAGCATCCCACCCAGACCCATCCCCCTATAACCCACACACCCCTGAACACTATGGGCAATTTAGCATGGCCAATCCACCTAGCCGCATATCTTTGGACTGTGGGAGAAAACCGGAGCACCCGGAGGAAACTCACGCAGACACGGGAGAATGTGCAAACTCCACACAGACAGTCGCCCAAGGCTGGAATCGAACCCGGGTCCCTGGCACTGTGAGGCTGCAGTGCTAACCACTGGGCCACCGTGCCGCACCAGAAAAAAATCAGAGTTAACGTTTCGGGTCCGGTGACCCTTCCTCAGAACTAAGTACTGAGTTTTTCTTCACAGATGCTGCCTGACCTGCTGAGCTTTTCCAGCAACTTTGTTTTTGTTCCTGATTCATTTGGGATAGTCAGTATGGTTTTGTGCATAGGAAATTGTATCTCACAAATTTGATTGAGATTTGTGTGAACAGATGACCAAGAAAGTGGATGAGGGCAGTGTGGTAGGCATTGTCAACATGGACTCTAACAAGGCCTTTGACAAGGTACTGCATGATAGGTTGATCTGTAAGATTAAATCTCACAGGATCCAGGAAGAGCTGGCTAAAATTGACTTGACAGTAGAAGACAGAGGGTGGTGATAAAAGTTGTTTTTCAGACTGGAGGCCTGTTGCCAGCGGTTTACCACAGGGATTGGTGCTGGGTCCACTGTTATTCATCATTTATATAAATGATTTGAATGAGGTATGGTTAGTAAGTTTGCAGATGATACCAAGATCGGTGGTACAGTGGGCACTGAAGAAGGTTATCTGGGAAGGTAGTAAGATCTCACTCAACTGGGCCAGTGGGCTGAGGAATACTTTTTGGTTAGATTTCCTATAGTGTGGAAACAGGCCCTTGAAGCATCCCACCCAGACCCATCCCCCTATAACCCACACACCCCTGAACACTACAGGCAATTTAGCATGACCGATCCACCTAGCCTGCACATCTTTGGACTGTGGGAGGAAACCGGAGCACCTGGAGGAAACCCACACAGACACGGGGAGAATGTGCAAACTCCGCACAGGCAATTACCCAAGGCTGGGATCGAACCCAGGTCCCTGGCACTGTGCAGCTGCAGTGCTAACCACTGAACCAGCGTGCCACCCTAAATAGCAGATGGAGTTTAATTTAGATAAATGCAAGGTGTTGCATTTTGGTAAGGCAAACCAGGACATGGCTTACACAGTCAATGGTAGGCCGCTGAGGAGTGTTATTGAACAGAGATCTAAGGGTCCAGGTTCATAGCTCCTCGAAAGTGGAGTCACAGGTAGGCAGGATGGTGAAGAAGGGTTTCAGCATGCCTGCTTTCATCAGTCAGAGCACTGAGTATCAGAGTTGGGATATCATGTTGCAGCTGTAACAAGATATTTGTGAGGCCACATTTGGAGTACTGAGTGCAGTTCTGGTTGTCCTACTATAGAAAGGATATTATTAAACTAGAAAGAATGCAGAAAATATTTTCTAGGATGCTACCTGGACAGGAACATTTAAGTTATAAGGAGAGGTTGGATAGACTGGGACGTTTTCTCCTGGAGCATAGGAGACTTAGAGAAGACCTTAAAGAGGCTTATAAAATCATGAGTGGCACAGATAAAACAGATAACTGACAGCTTTTCCTTGCATTAAGAGAGTCTAAAACTAGATGGCATAGGTTTAAGGTGAGGGGGGAGAGAACAGAGGGGTCCAGAGGGGCAATTTTTTTGTGCATAGGGTGGTGAGTGTCTGGAATGGGCTGACAGAGGTAGTGGTTGCAGCGATTACAATTTCATCATTAAAGAAATATTTAGACAGGTACATGGATGGAATAGGAATGGAGGGGTATGGGCCAATCACAGGCAAATGGGACTAGTTCAACTTGTGAAAACTGAGAGGCATGAGCAGGCTCGGCCAATAGGCCTGTTTTCATGTTGTAGACATCTATAACTCTACGACACTATGACTCTATGACTCAAATAAATTCTGTTTCCTTGAGGCATACAGATTTGGAGTGGTAATGTTTCACCACAACAGTGACAAGCACTATTTAAATTGAAGTGCTTCTTCTCTTTCTTTTTTGTAACATCAGGGAAGCCTAATATTCCAGCATTCTATCACTACCAACTACAATCATGCTATCATCTCATTAGGCAAATTACCAATGAACAGCATCAGTAGTGCTGGCAGCCAATATTTTCCATGTTATTCGTCAGGGGGACCAATTTCTTAACCTCATGATACCCATATGCTGATTAAGTGACAAAATGTGAACACAGATGAATTTCTCCTCACCATCTTGGATTGTATTCCTGAACAGATCAGCTTTGCTTGAACGAATAACTTTCTTAGTTCAGTTATCTTGTGTGATTTTTCAATATTGCATCAAAGAATCAAAGAATGGTTGCAGCAGATAAAGACGCCATTCAGCCGCTCACCTCTGTAGAGCTGTCAGCAACAGCAATTCACTTGTGCTATCCTCACATAAGCCACGCTGCACCTCCCAAAACCTTTTCCCCACAGCTCTGTAAATGTTTCCACTTCAGATAATGATCAATTCTCTCTTGAAAACCATGATTAAAACTACTGAAATCACACTTGCTGGCAGTGCATCCACATGCCAAGTTCTCACTACGTAAAAACATGTTTTCCCTCAGTTATTCTTGTCAAAAAAAACAATCGCTGCTAATCAACATCCTCTGGCTTTCAATCTTTCTATCTATGTTATCAGTTTCTCCCAATGTACTCTGACCAGAATGCTCATGATTTTCAACTCCCACTATGAAATCTCTTCTTTATCTTGTCTTCTCCAAGGAGAATAGCTCCAGCCTCTCCAATCTAGGTAAGTGGAAATTCCTCAAATCTGAAACCATTTTCATGAATATTTCCAGTATGCCTTCCCATACTTCCACTTCCTTCATAAAGTGCAGTACACAGATCTGGACTCATTACTCTACTTGAGGCTGAATGAGTGTTATATACAGGTTGTCGTGACTTCCTTGCTTTTATGCTCCGAAGTCTGGGATCCTGAAATGCATTATTAACTGCTTTCTCAACCTGCACTGCTACCTTCAATTACTTGTGAACCTGTACCCCCATATCCCTTTTTGAATTCTACACTTTTTTTTGTATTCTCTCCCATTCTTCTTACCAAAGTGAATAACTTCACCCATCTCCACAATAAACTTCATCTGCCACTTAGGTGGCAAATTAATTTTGAATTTATCAGTTTATCATTTAAAGTTCAATTTAAAACAATGTCTTCTTGCACCCAGAGTTTCTCTTTTGTGGCAATGATATAAAGTCATAGAAACGTACTGCACGGAAACAGGCCCTTCAGTCCGACTTGTCCAAGCTGACCAGATATCCTAAATACATCCCATTTGCCAGCATTTGGCCCATATCCCTCTAAATCCTTCCTGTTCATATACCCATCCAGATGCCTTTTACATATTGTTAGTTGTACCAGCCTTCACAACTTCCTCTGGTAGTTCATTCCATACATGCACCATCTTCTGTATGCAAAAGTTGCCCGAGGTCCCTTTTAAATCTTACCCCTCTCACCTTAAACCTATGCCCTCTAGTTTCGAACTCTAGTTCTTTGTTAGCTCGCCAAGCTGGTTGGGGCAGCAAGGTGGCTCAGTGGTTAGCACTGCAGCCTCACAGCACCAGGGACCCGGGTTCGATCCCAGCCTTGGATAACTGTCTGTGTGGAGTTTGCACATTCTCCCCGTGTCTGCGTGGGTTTCCTCTGGGTGCTCCGGTTTCCTCCCACAGTCCAAAGATGTGCAGGCTAGGTGGATTGGCCATGCTAAATTGCCTGTAGTGTTCAGGGGTGTGTGGGTTATAGGGAGATGGGTCTGGGTGGGATGCTCCAAAGGGCAGTGTGGACTTGTTGGGCTGAAGGGCCTGTTTCCACACTGTAGGGAATCTAATCTGTGGTATGCAGATGTTTCATTACTCTTCTAGGCAACATCATCATTGTGGCCTCTAATCGAAGCGTTAGTGTTCTGCTTCTTTCATCTGGTGTGATGGTTATGTCGCTTCTGGTTCTAAACTCCAAAAGCATCCAAATACGTAAAAGGGTGTCTTGATTAGTCGGTAGACTGTCAGCCTCAGCAATTTCTTTGTCTTCATCACTGCTTCCAATTCAGGTATCACTTGCAGCTTACTACTGAAAATATTTTGCAATTAGCCACGATGTAGGAAAAATTGTGCTCTTCAACATCATGCATTTTGTACTTTTGATTCCTTCCCAATTGCTCATCCGTCATACTCAACAATTTAGTCTTGCACCACAAGGTTGTAAATAGAAATTGTTATTGGTGATACATCTTATAAAGCACTGCATGTTTCAATTTAGTTCCCCATTTACTAAAGGTTTCACAATTTAGTGGGAAACTATAATGCCCTGGAAACTGGTTATTCTTTATATCAATGTAGACATTTATATTTTTAAATTAAAGGATAAAACAAACAACAGCATACCAGTTTCAACATTTGCTAAATCTTATTTGCATTACTGTTGCTATAGTTCTGGATAAAAAAAAATTCAATGAAAAGGAAGAACAATTTCATTTCTGATCAAAACATACAATGGAAAATAAATCCAAACTTAAATGTATTAATGATGTTGACAGTAAAGCAGAGCACAACATGAAATTTCCAACTAATAAAAGGGATACTTAAGAAAAACATCAGGTCAGCCATTAAAAACTTCCAGTTATATTTTAAGAAAATCAAGAGTTGAATGTGCAGATCTCTATATGTGGTGTTAGTAATCCAACAAAGTGATTGCATACTTTGTAGGTCTGCAATGACAATTAACATTCACTAAACAAGCACTGACAGATATTCTGACTGCACAGCTTTAGGTTTCTGAAAAATGGATCTTATGCGCCTAAGAAAATGGCTCCTTTATAAAATTCAGGCCATGCGATGAAGGTAAACAAACAGTCCTATACTCAACTATTGAAGATATAATTTATTCAGAGGAACATGAGGAAATTACACATGCCTCCGTTAATTCTTTTTCTCCTACCACACTGAAATGATATATGAGTAGCGTGAGAGCACACCGGGTTTTTGTTTATGATTTGTAAGGCACACAGTGATCTGGAATGCCACAACAACTTTTTGATAAATAGACTGCCACAGAGGTCACCAAATGCTATGTACCACAAACTAAAGTTGAAATCACACAGCTTGACGACTAATTTATCTCCAGTATTACAGAACAAACAGGACCAGGAGTTTCACACTCCAATCTTCATGTATCATTAAACCAGTCTGTATTGATTTGGAGAGAAGGAAACTGCTAAACAGTTGGTTACCACAGTAAAGTTTCCAGTTACTTGCTGTCACATATAAAAATTGATCAGAAGTACAAGGTCTGAAATATCTGTAGCTTCAATAATGTCCTGACTGAGTGCAATATTTCAAAACAAAATTATATTACCATCTTCCTTCGCTAACGTTCTTTTTCTGGAAACAAACTGAGTGTGTTATCATACCTCGATCTAAAGATGCAAAATAAGTGTTAAAATGTTGTTCATTTAACACAGAAAAAAACAGCCTATATGAAGCCTAAAACTAAAGATGTACAATTGCACCTCTTTGATGAACTAATGGAAAGGAGGAATAAGGGTGTTGCACTTCATGTTTTGTATGTTCATTTGCAAATGGTGTTTGATAAAGCACCGCATTATAAGCTTATTAGCAAAATTAAAGGTCAAAGTATTAAAAGAGCAGCATTAGTGAGGATAGGAAAACCACCGAGGGACAGAAAACAGTAGTGTTGAACAGTTGTTTTCAGACAAGAGGAACATGTGCAGTAGTGTCCTCTATGTATTGGTGTTAGGTCTGTGGTTATTTATGACATTCATTGGTCACCTGTTCTTGGGTTTACAGCAAATATTTTGAGGTTAGCGAACGACACAAAACTCAAATGTTGCAAACATTGAGGAGAACAGTCTGGTTATTCAATAAATTAGCATTGCTGTCATCTTATGGTATTTACCACCTCAACAGTGTGCGATACTGGGTAGAGGTTGTTAAAGACAGTTTGATGCCACCAAGTCTCCTTTGTTTTGAGTCTACCTAGCGATTTCTGTAGGAAATCTACCATTGCAGAACATCTATAGAAAAGGTTTGGTTCTTAGGTAACAAGAGGCTCATTTGATTGGGCATAATTACCATGACTTTAGAGTGTTCGGTCAGACACATCAATCCTCTCTGAAAGTTAGAAAAACACTTGTTACCACCCAGAGACTGTGTTAGACATCAGTAGAAAGGGTGGAGCCAATGTAACATGAAGATTGATCGCTTTAGAACCATTGCCTGATACAACAGATAGCAAAAATCTTCAAGATTAATTTATAGGAACATCGGAACAGGTGTTAGCCATTCAATCCCTCAAGCCTGCTCCACCATTCAATAAGATGATGGCTGATCTTTCACCGAAGTCCACATACTTTTGGCCCAGGAGGCCTCTGCTGAACAAAAATGTATCTACCTCAGATTTAAAGTTAATAATTGATCCTGCATACAGTGCTGTTTGTGGAAAGAGTTCCAAATCTCTATAATCTTTGGTGTGTACAAGTGTTTCCAAACAATTTTCCTGAATGTTCTGGCCCTAACATTTAGACAATGCATACTAGTTCCAGAATCCTCAAACTGTTAAAACAGTTTATCTTTATCTACCCTGCCTTTTTGTTGCCTATTAATGTCTTGAAGATTTTAATCAGATCACTTCTTTACCTTATAAATTCTAGAGAAAAGGGCTTAATTTGTATAATCTTTCATCATAGGTGCAGATCCAGGTGTAATTCCTGTGAACTGATATTGTGCTCCCTCCAAGGCCAGTATATCCTTCCAAAGATGTGGTGACCAGATCTGCTCACAGTACTCTAAATGGGGTCTAACCTGGGTTTTGTACAGCTGCAATATAACTTCTGCATCCTTATACTAATAAAATGGGCAGATGCATAGCAGATGAAATTTAATGTAGCAAAGTATAAAATGGTTCATTTCAGTAGCAGGCATTAGAAGAAGTAATATAACCCCAAACGGCTGGATCTAAAAGCAGAAGAAAAGACCACAAGGGCTAGTCGCAGATCCCAGGGCAGCATTGTTTTCAAAAAAAAATTATGCATGGGATGTGGCTGTAGTTAGATAGGCCAGTATGTTAGGAATTAAATAAAATTTCATGAAAGGGTTTACAAACAGGAGTAAGGCAAGCCAGTACTGTAAGGCACATTTTAGCAGGCATGAATGCATCCTGTCACCTGCATTCCTGGGTCCTCCTACGGTTTGTGTTGGAGATTAACCACAAAAGACATGAGCCACTGAAGTCCACTTGGTGTAAGGAAACCCAGAATGCTGTTAGGGAGCATGCAGAGAACCTGCAGCATTGCAGCCTCTTTCCAGAGTAAAAAGGTTCGAAAAGGGTGATTAGGAAATATCTACCTCCTCAATTGTAGGGTCAAGGTTCAAGTCCAACCTGCCCTGAAGGCGTGTCATGACACATTGTTAGCACCTTTCATGACCCAACATTCTCCAGCCAATGAATTTAGTGTGTAGTGCCACCCCTCGCTGTTAAAGAAAAACTCAATTGTTTTTGTGATGTTAACATAGGAATAAATATAAGCCAGGATGCCTCTCCTGCTCGTCTTCAAATACATTTTGGAAAAATAACATGTTTTTAATGTATGAATGGACATAAGAACAAAACATTTCATTTAAAGGAAGAACTGCAGATGCTGTAGATCAGGAACAAAAACAGATGTTGCTAGAAAATCTCAGCAGGTCTGGCAGCATCTGTGAAGAAAAATCAAAATTAACATTTCCGGTCTGGTGATCCTTCCTCAGAACTGAAATGTTAACTCTGATTTTTCTTCATAGATACTGCCAGACCTGCTGAGCTTTTTCAGCAACTTCTGTTTTTGTTCCTAAAATATTTCATTTGTTCAGCCCATTGATGAGCTTTCAATTTTCTTTAACATCATTTCTGGTTAATTTTCCATTTCTATAAATCTGGAAGCATTTTTTATCATCTTATAATATTTAGCTAATTTCTAAGCCTTACTTTTGATTATGCTTTAAACCAAATTGATTATCAAATGCTCTAAACAATGGTTTATGGCATCGGTGTTTTATGGGACCCAATAGCCACTTTTAGCGTCATTGCATCATAAAGGTGTACAGCACAGAAAAAGGCTCTTTAGCCAATCAAGTCAACACTGGTCAAAACAAGCTGCTAAATATTCTAATCACAGTTTCCAGCGCTCGGCCCATAGCATGCCTTGGCATTGTAAGTCGACGTCTAAATACTTCCTAAGTAACTCAATATTGTTAAACTAAAATACTGATAATACATAATTTTGAAAAACCTGAAATAAGATGGGATAGGGATAATAGTGCACTTTTTATTTGTATTAAACATTATCAGCGATGAATTATGATCAAAAGCAAACACATAAAAGCAACTGGAGAATTAACCAAAAACTAATGCCATCCACTGTTAGCTTAACAAGGTTATCTAGGAAGCAACTCAGTCACTCAGAACAGGAAATCTAATGTTCAGTTCCCTCAAGTGCTGGGTTAGCTGAATATTTGTCCCAGTTCCTGTCAAGTCAGGGAGGAAGCAGTAGACTGGATCTCCTCTTCCTAATTGTCACTTGATTATGTCCTCTGCAAATAGCCATATGTGGGTATTGGATTTTGTCAAGTTCAGGCTTAACTGCAATACGTTCCCTTCTAACTGTGATCAAGTAGACTGTCAAAGCAATTGTTATTCTGTAAGGTTTCACACATGAATAATGGAGGACAATTGGCAATGTGGAATTATAATAGACCAATTATAGACCAAAGGACCGCACAGTGGTTCAGCGATTAGCACTGCTGGCTCGAAGTACCAGGAAACCAGGTTTGTACCCAGTCTTGGGTGACTGACTGTGTGGAATTTGCATGCTCTCTCCATGTCTATGTGGACTTCCTCCAGGTGCTCTGGTTTCCTCCCACAGTCCAAAAACGTGTCGGTTAGGTGGATTGGAAAATTGACCATAGTGTCAAAGGATGTGCAGGCAAGGTGGGTTAGCCATGGCAAATGTGGGGTTACGGGGATAGGGTGGAGGTCTGGATCTCGGTGGGATGCTCTTCAGAAGGGTCAGTATGTGGATTTGGTGAACTGAATGGCCTCCTTCTGCACTGCAGGCATTCCATGAATTAACCAATATCTTCATCAGACAAGGGGAGGTGAGAAAAATCTATTTTAAAAAGATCTTTAAAAAGTAGACAGTACTTATTTTATTGTCTGAACTATTTCAGCAACCAAACAGCACAGTTATGTTTCCTTATGTTATTTCCATATATGACTATTTCTCTTCATGCACCTTCTAATTTACCAAGGGTTCATTTGATTATTGAACGCATTACTAATATTTCAGCATAACTAAAAGAATCTTTGGTTGTCATAATGCATCTCTGGGAAGAATTTTAAAATAATAGGGGATGGCATAACGAAACAGATGTTTTCCTGTGACGTGACCTGCTGAGGCTCATCAATTTAAATTTAAATCAGCTATTTGATTATTAAACATTGATTTTCTGAGATAGTCAGCACTTTGCCTGTGGCGGAGTGGCTACAAATTACTTAGGGAGACCTACCTGACCCTTTTAGGGTGGCACCAGCCAAGACAGCAAATAAACTAGCCTCAGAACAAACACTGCCACTGGAAGGGTTTCTCCCCTCTTCAATCCTAATTTTTCTTTATTATCTCTTTCTTCGAAAGACTTCTGAAAACCAAGAGCTTTTGTGTAGGAGGGCAATCCCTCTGAGTATGCACCATCACCTCTCCAAAGTAGGAGTTGAGAAGCTGACACTCAGGATAAACTAGATTGTGAGCTAGAAAGGTCTATGCTTGGTGATAGGCCCAGCACATGGCCAGCATCAGATGCTAGTAGCAAGGACAGAGAAGAAGACACTTCACTGCAAGGTGCCCTTGTTTCCCCAACTTTAGCAAGGAGGAAAATGCTGAGGGGCTTCAGGGATACAGTCATAAAAAAATTGTTGTCCTTGTACAAACAGCTTTGGAGGGTATTGGAAGACATCCCCAAGAGTCTCATCAGTATGCTAAGGGGATGAGTTCATGTGCATGATATTATTTATGGCTCTGGATTACAATAAAGGAGGTAGCTATAATTTCATCTGAGCACATCTTTGACCTGTTAACTATCAGCCCTTTTACCAAGGACAGGCGATTGACATGTAGCTAAACGTTGTGGAGCTAAAATATTGTTCAGCTGTAACAGTGCATTGAAACATCAGGCACAACGTTAACCCTGTATCCATCTCATTCCCACAAGACAGGCTTGGTTAAAATTGGTCCCCTATTTCTAAAATGTAAACATGTTTAGTCTTATAAAAAGTTCAAAATTCCATTATGTCAAAACATAATGTCAAATATTTGTGAACACTGTAATGACAATAAAAGATAAATGCACCAAAAATTGTATTCAAAAGACTGTAGAAAATGAAAACTTATAATTCAATAGTGCTTTGTCATATTAATGCATCAGCTCAGGCAGTCAATCATTATTTGTTCATGGATAACATGAATAGGGCTTGCAACGATGGAAGCATCTGTTAAAATCGTCCCTACTGTCTTTCACAAGTATGCTTAAACAAACCAAAAATATTGTATTATTTTAGTGTTAACACTGTGTAATGATATACAGGCCCTTTGGTCAATAAACCAACAATTTTAGCTGGTGGCCCCCACCCTTTCCACATAACTTTATAAATTTTCAACCTTCTGTTTCCTCCCATTTTTCCTTTCTAAAACTATATTTTAATCTATACCCCTCTGAAGCAGTGCACTTCGGATACTAAGCACTAGGTTCAGAATCCCACAAATTTCCTAACCCTCAACCTCTTACCTGTCACCCTACTCATCCACTTAGCATTACACCAACCCCCTTATTCACATGGCACCTTTCCTCCTCACTACCTCCAAGGCACAAGTCAGGAGCATGATGGATTACTCCCCACCTTCCTGGATGAGTGCAGCTACAAAAGTACTCAACAACGAAAAACAATGCAACCCATTTGATTGCCACCCCACTTTAAGCAATCATTCCATATATTAACAGCACACTATAGCACCATGCAGCACCTTTCCAAGGATTCTTCAAATCCATAACCCCTGCTACCTAGATAAATAGTGGTGACACAAGTATGGGAATACTACTAGCTGGGAGTTCCCTTCAAACCCCACAATATCCTGACTTGGAGCTATTTCACCATTTGTTCACTGTTGTTGAGTTAAAATACTGCAATTAGTGGGTGGCACAGTGGCTCAGTGGTTAGCACTGCTGCCTCACAGTGCTAGGGACCTGGGTTTGATTCCACCCTTGGGTTATTGTCTGTGTGGAGTTTGCATATTCTCCCCGTGTCTGTGGGGATTTCCTCTGGGTGCTCTGGTTTCATCCCACAGTCCAAGGATGTGCAGGCTAGGTGGATTGGCTATGCTTAAATTGCCCATAGTGCCCAGGGAAGTTTGGGTTGGAGATGGGAAATATAGGGGATGGGACTCTTCAGACGGGTGGTATGAACTTGATGGGCTGAATGACCTGTTTCCAGAGTGTAGGGATTGTATGATTTGCCTCATACGAGTGACTTGCATCACATGGACTGCAACAGTTCAGGGAGATGTTTCATTACCATCTTCTCTAGGGCAATTCGGATGGACAATAAATGCTGACACTCAGCATGCGCACCATTTATTTGAAGCTTCAATTGCTAAACTAAAACATGATTCGCAAGTATGAAAATACTCTAAAAGATGGAGATCATTGTCACTTGCATGTAAAGGAAACATCATGTCCTTTAATAAGACAGAAAGCACTCCAACCAATTTGTCAGTACTTTTTTATCCCCCCTGGACATTTCAATAAATTACATTGGAGAGGGAAATATTTGAACTGAATCATTGTGATTTAATTCTTGCTCATCTTCCCAACCTCTGTAGCTTGTCTTATACACACTTGCTTTTAATTTAGAATGAATTGTTCTCAGGAAGAAATTTGAAGGAAAAATACTGAAATGAGAACAGTTAAAATTTACCACCACAGCTGTACACCAGCAGGTTGTCAAATGTTCATCTCACAGCTGTGATGGTCCAGCTTACTAGCTTCCTGCTGCAGATGTCTTCTGGATGATGCCAACCCTGTATCATTATTTATTTCTTACCAGCTACAATTTACTTACAGTATACAGATTTATTATCTTTTTCCACATGTTCCACTATTCAGACAGTCTTTCCAGCACTGATGCAGTAGTTTTATTTTAAACAATCACTTCATGATGGGCTTTACACAACAAGATAGTAATATTCATTGCAAGGGCCAGTTCATAAAATCTTATTCCCAAACTGATAAATAAAAATAAACTTTCTGAAACTGTTTGTGCCAATCACGGTTAACAGAAATATAGCAACCCTGTGTTCTGTGGGAAAGTATGCTGCAATTAAGCATTTCCTACAATTGAGTCAATTATCTGTTTCTCCCTCCTTAAATTTGTGACATGATGTTCACACTTTAAAAGATTAAATGCCAATATGAATTCACCAGAAAAGCTGTGGAATTTAGACCGTTTTGATAAATAAACATTACCAACAATTTGGAGAAAAAATATTCAGTTGTTTTGATTATGGTGCTAATCAATGTAATGATGATGTGCTATTCCTAGTTTCAATTATCAATGTAATGATCTAGAGTTCGACTGAGCACCCAACAAATTTTGAATGGGTAGGCAGCCAGTGTAAACCAGGCATGATGGTCCCTTTCTAGGACTGCAGACCTAAGGTAGCTTAACTCTACAGATTCACCTGGATGCTACGGGTCAGCTGCTCATCTGAAATGAAGAGAAAGTAGCTAGTGTCAAGCAGGGCCGTCATCTGTCACCCAAAAGCAGATATGTCATAGGCAACCAGGGAAAAGCTTTAAGATGGTGGCTTCATTAATTTCTTGTAGGAGGAAATGGGCTTCCAGAGTCAGGGTGGCTGTGAATTTCTTAATGGGTTTTGTGATTATTCATTCACACTCCATAACCTGGTAGATGAGAGCCGATAAACAGGTATATACTTCAGACTCCCTTTCAAGCTATTTTATGACAGGTAGAAAGTGACAAGTCCAACTGTGAAGATTGTTTTGTTTTGAGAGGTTGGTACAGAGCTCTCTTATATAGCAGGGACTGAACTTGAATGACAATATGTTGTCATAGAGGACTCTGTCATTGATTGTTACTTTACAACATCACAGTTATGCTACTTTCATGGCATCCCAACACAATTTTCCAAGACTTCACATATTACAGCCATAAAATCCAAACTTACCACAAATATGATTCTCCCTCCATCCTGATCGATATCTTTAATTGAACTATGTTTTTGCAAACATGGCATTTTGTGTTATCCTAAGTTAAAATAGGTGCCTATATTCTGTGGACCACCCATCTACTTTGTGGTAAAAAAAATTCTAAGAACTGCTACTTACTGTGTCGTACCCACAGAGTTGGGAAAGATCTATGGTTTAAGAAATGTAAGTATTTATTATGATTCATAGTAAAATAATCATTGTGGTCACACTTGGGATTTTGTTCAACAGTGTTGTTTTGTAGCAACAAATCAATTTTCCATATCATAATGCTATTGGCATCAAAGCAGTCTCCATTTCTGAAGAAGGGTCTAGGCCCAAAACGTCAGCTTTCCCGCTCCTCTGATGCCGCTTGGCCTGTTGTGTTCATCCAGCTCTTCACCTTGTTATCCCAGAAATCTCCAGCATCTGCAGTTCCTACTATCTCTAAATTATTTCAATGTTCATTTATACAGGAAAAAGGGTTTCTTCCTTGTTTGATGAGAACTGCAACTAATCTCTCCTCTTTCCAAAAGCAGACCAGTCTACAATAGAATGTTGGGCATTACAGAGCACACATTAACAAAACGTGGCACATTTCTGGGAGCATTGCAGGAGATGCACCCAGACTTAGACTTAAATTTGATTATTTTCATTGTCCTCATTTGCCCTGATTTCAACCACACCTGAGCTACCTGGGCACTGTGGGCCTATCACCAACCAGGCCTGCAGAGGAAGCATTTGTCCTCCACCCACTTTCTTCACAGACCTGAATTGCAAGAGACGGTAGGTTGTTTGGGTGGGAAATCAACATGGTAGTTCCCAGATATCTTGCACAAATTCTATCCATTTGTAAATGTTGCTGTCTTGTGATCTCTAGATACTCCCACAAGAGGAAACATCTTTTACCACCCGGACAATCCCCCTCAGGATCGTATGCGTTAATCCAGTCACCTCTTACTCTTCCAAGCTTCAGTAGATGCAAACCTATACGCTCTAACCTTTCCCCATAAGACGACCCACCATTCTTGGTACAGTTCCAGTAAACCTTCTGAAAGCTGCGTCAAACATATTTACATCATTGACTAAGTAAGGTGACCAATATAGTGCTTCCAATGTGGTCTCACTGGTATCCTGCTTAACCGATGCATAACCTGCTTACTTTTATATTCAATCTCTTCGAAACAATAACACTATTAGCTTTCTCAATACCTTGCTGTAACTGCATAATAATCTTTGGTGATTCATGCACAAGGACACCCAGATTCTTCTGAATATTAGAGCTGTCCATTTAGATAATACACTTCATCCTCATTATACACAGATGTAGTGTCCATGGATTTGCATACTCGGGAAGTCTGCCCCAGAAGCAATCTTTTCTCACCCCATTACAAGACCCAGTGGATCACGCAACATGCTCAATTTGCCAAATATTTGCCCACTGACTGAAGCTAAGTTTATCCCTTTGTAATCTTTACATCCTCTTCACAGCCGTCTTATCTATCTCTATGTCAACAGCACATTTAGCAAAGATGCCTTCATCCAAATAATTTAGTAAATTGTAAAAAGTTGAGGCCCCAGCACTATCCCTGTGGCACATCATCTTGCCAATCAGTAAGTGACTCATTTACGCCTACCATTTCCCATCAGTTTACCAATCACCTATCCAGGCCTAATGTTATCCCCTACACCATGAGTGTTTTTTATCATGATGTGGCATTTTATTAAATGTCTTCTAGAAATCTAAATATTGTACATCCACCAGTTATGCTTTATCCACACACATGTAACTTCACCAAAGAACTTCAATAAATAGGTTAGATAATGTTTTCCTTTTTACAAAACAATGTTGACTCTGCCTGATTAACTTAAATTTTTCTAGTGCCCTGCTATAATAAAAACATCTAACAAATATCCTCATGGCAGATCTTAAGCTAACAGCCAGGAAGTTAACAAAATGTGAAGCTGGATGAACACAGCAGGCCAAGCAGCATCTCAGGAGCACAAAAGCTGACGTTTCAGGCCTAGACCCTTCATCAGAGAGGGGGATGGGGAGAGGGTTCTGGAATAAATAGGGAGAGAGGGGGACGCGGACCGAAGATGGAGAGAAAAGAAGATAGGTGGAGAGGAGAGTATAGGTGGGGAGGTAGGGTGATAGGTCAGTCCAGGGAAGACGGACAGGTAAAGGAGGCGGGATGAGGTTAGTAGGTAGGAAATGGAGGTGTGGCTTGAGATGGGAGGAAGGGATAGGCGAAAGGAAGAATAGGTTAGGGAGGCGGGGACAAGCTGGGCTGGTTTTGGGATGCAGTGGGGGGAGGGGACGAGCTGGGCTGGTTTTGGGATGCAGTGGGGGGAGGAGCAATTTTGAAGCTTGTGAAGTCCACATTGATACCATTGGGCTGCAGGGTTCCCAAGCGGAATATGAGTTGCTGTTCCTACAACCTTCGGGTGGCATCCTTGTGGCACTGCAGGAGGCCCATGATGGACATGTCATCTGAGGAATGGGAGGGGGAGTTAAAATGAAGTTATCTGCTTTCTATCTCCGCCCCTTGTGATTAAATTACAAATGTAATTTTCCAATCCAATAGAACTTTCCTTGAGCTTAAGGAGTTTTGAAAAATGACTGCCAACTCTTCAATTATCTGAAGAAGGGTCACTGGACCTGAAGCGTTAATTCTGCTTTCTCTCCATAGATGCTGCCGGACCTGCTGAGCTTTTCAAGCAATTTATGTTTTTGTTTTTGATTTCCAGCATCTGCGGTTCTTTGCTTTTTTTCTGCTCATCAACTATCTCGTTAGTGACTTCTTTTAAAACCCTAGGATGATGTCCACGATGATCCCAGGACCTGGCAGGCTGCAGCTCCAACCTCCCTCCTTTCAATTTCCTGATTTACATGTATTTCTAAGATTTTACTTGCACCGCCATCAGAAATACTGATGCAAAATACCTGTTGAATTCATCTTCCAACTCCTAATTTTCTGTTGTTAATTCCTCAGACTCACTTTCTGTCAGATTGATGGTCACTTTATTAATTCTGTATATACATATCTATAAAAACTCTTACTCTGTTTTTATATTTTTAGCTAGCTTTCTCTCCTGTTCTAATTTTTCTCCCTTCAGTCTTTTAGTTAATCTTTGCTGTTTTTTGTATTCTATCCAATCTGCTGACTTGCCATGAATCTTTGAGCAATTATATTCTTTTTCTTGGCTTCTATTTTTAACATTTTCAGTTAACCAAAGATAATGTTTCCACCCACTGGATTTTTTTTTCTTGTTGAAATGCCTTATTCTGTGCAGTCTGAAATATCCCCCTAAAGAACTGCCACTATATCTCTATTGACCTCTAATTGAAATTTTCCAGTTCACTTTAGCTAGCTCTGCTTGTCCTTATTTAAGTTTAAAATACAGTACCAGACGTGAACCTCCTCCTCTCTCCTGATATTGAATATAAAATTCAATCATATTAAGATTGCTGCTGCCTCAGGGCGGCTTCACTATTTTATTATTAACTAAAATTATTTCATTGTACACCATCTTTTTCAAGAAACAATTCGAACACTACTTGCTGAACTCAGCTTTTAGGGTCAGTTGTACCCATCTGATTTTTCCAGTTTAAAGGAAGACTAAAATTTCCTATGATTATTGCTGTACTGTTCTGACAAACTCCCATTACTTCCTCCTTTATACTCCATCCTACTGTGTTGTCACTGTTAGGGGGCCCCTAACCTAAACCCGCTACTGACTTATTATCATTATCATTTCTCCTCCTGACCCAAAGAGTCATAGGGAGAGGCTACAGGCTGGGGCTATTTTTTCTGAAGTATCAGAGGCTGAAGGGTGACCTGATGAAGGTTCAGAAAATTATGACAGTAATGGAAGGGGTGAATAGCCAAAGTCTTTTTCCCAGGGTAGGGGAATCCAAAAATAGAGGGCACAGGTTTAAGATAAGAGGGGAAAGGTTAAAAAGGGACCTAAAAGGGAAACTTTTTCATGCAGAGAGTAATGCATGAATGGAATGAGTAGCTAGAGGAAGTGGTGGAGGCTGGTACAATTACAACATTTAAAAAGCATCTGGATAGGTATATGAATAGGAAGGGTTGTGGACGCTGTGGTTGGTTGCCTTGCCAACCTGGTCCATTAGTTCACAGACGTTTCATTACCGTACGCTGATTGTTTTTATGTATTAATGTAATGTAAGGACTGCGGCAAACATTACATTGCACAGATAGGAAGGAAACTGGCCACATGAACATCAACTAGCAACAAAAAGACACAACCAATATTCACTCATCTCCATTCACATGGATAAGGAGAACCACCAGTTCAAATGGGACAATATCAGGATCCTACGACAGGCCAAACAGAGACAAGCACAGGAATTATTAGAGGCCTGGTTCTCCGCCAAGAAGACCATCAATAAACACATAGAATTAGACCCTACATTTACACCACTGCGATGAGAAACCAGAAATGACGCAATCAATTCCAACAAACCACAGAGTTTAAATACCAGGGGTGAAAATACAACAGCGCTTCATCGGAGGCTGCACTGATGCTGTTACCCAGTATGGTAATGAAACGTCACTGAACCAGCTCAGTGAGCCAACCAGCGACAGCATCCACAACCCAAGCTACAAATCTATTCAAGAACCTTAGTGTTTAAAGGGAAATGGGCCAAATGCTGGTAAATGTGATTAGATTAATTTGGGGCTTCTTTTCAGCATGGATGAAGGGTCTGTTTCCATGCTGTAAAACTCTACAATTTCTATTTCCTCATTTCCTGAAAGCCTAGCATCCTTTCTATTAATCTAAAAATCGTCATTAATTAAAACAGCTTTCTGTCATTCCCATACTCTTCAGATCTCAATTTATGTCATTGTAACCATGTTTCTGTAGTGACAATTGAATTGTGCTATTTAATGCAATGTGCATGTTGATTTGGTGCCTTTGATTTTGTCCCTTTTTTCACCTCTAACCTTATCTGTTGGATTTACTCTGATGCATATACTTTCCTTTCCTGTCACAATCTGGTTATAATTTCCCATATTAATACTTGCCTCCTTTCCCTTGTCTCTACTCTTTGATTTACCGCACCTTCCTGCATTTGATCCCTTATGCCCACTATTTAATTTAAAGGTCACTTCACTTCCTTAATATTTGACTTTCTAGGACAGTGACCTGTTCCAATGGTACAGATCCCAGTTTCTCCACAGGAGATGCCAATGCCCCACGAATCAAACCCACTTCTACTACACCTGTATTTGAGCCATGAATGCATTTTTGTAATTTTATTTCCTGACTGCTTAGTTGCTTGTGGCTCAAGTATTAATCTAGTGAATACTGTCTTTTGAAGTTATGCTTTATTATTTGGTGCCTACCTCCTTATGTCGACTATGCAGAGCCTCTTTCCTTGTCCTACCTATGTGATCAGAACATACCTGGTCTATAACGAATGGTTCCTCCCCTACTGCAAGTTCCTCTCCAGCCCTGAGCAGATATCCAGATTTCTGACACTGGACAGGAATCACAGCTGCCTGGACTTAGGGTCTTTGCTGCAGTAACATTGGCAATCCCCTTCACTATAGAGTTCCAAACTGAATTCTTTCCTCCCACACCCTCCACCCCCTCGCCAATGTAATGTTTCTCGCACCACAGTGCCATGAGCAGTTGATTCATTCATGCAGCAGCCCACATTCTCATTTCAACAAGCTGATGGAAGCATAAACTTGTTGAACAACTACAAATGTTGAAGCTCCTGGGTTCCTATCCCCGGACATCCCCTTAACTGCCTCACTTGCAGTTCTGCTCCTCTGATGTCCAAAGGGCTGTGACCGCCTCCAGGTGCAAAATATCCACTAAGTTTCTCCCAATGTGAGATGTTGCAACATCTGCAGGTCAACTGCCAGATCATAACCGTTCAGCCAAAACTCTTCCAGTCTCAAACATATATGTTGCCCCAATCACATTTGAATCTACATGTTACAGCCATGACAACTCACCTATCCTACCACCTTTGATGTATTTTAATGAACGACTCAGTTATTTTATTCATTTATTAATGTTCCGTTTATAGATTTACTTTACCATTAATGCCTATACTATTTCAAACCTTAGGAATAGAAGACCTTAACCACTAACCAGATACTCACCAAATTTCTTCTCCTGCACAGGAGTTAAAATCAATTCGTAGAGGGTGATAAAGATAGAATAAGCATATGCAAAGGAGCATAATCAAAGTCTCTGAACTTTTTTTTAAATTTATTCACAGAATGAAAGCATCTCTGGCTAGACTAGCATTTATTGTCCAAGATTCAACCACATTGCTGTGCATCTGGAGTCATATGCAGGCCAGAACAGGTAGGGATGGCAGTTTGCGTCCCGAAAGGATATTAGCAAACCTGATGGGTTTTTCATCCAGTTTTCAATGGATTCATGGTCAATTCTCTAGAAATGACTCTTAATTCCAGACTTTTTGCAATTGAATTCAAATTTTGCCATCTGCTGCGGCAGGATTCAAACTTGGATCCCCAGAACATTGTGTAGGTGTTGGGATTAATGGTCCAGCGACAATATCATGAGGCCATTGCCTCGCCTGCTCCACTCTGTTCAAAACCACTCTGTGCTAATTCACACTGAGGTGCCTGGCTTTATACACTTCAGAATAAACAAAGCACTGACCCAATTCCTTCATTATCTAACTTTACCTACTCTTCCAATGGAAACACTCGCAAAACCCTGCTTACCACTGGAAAATTAAGAATGGAAACAGTAAAATTCAGTTAAATGTTAAATGTAAACTATAAGACCATAGACCATAAGACATAGGAGTGGAAGTAAGGCCATTCGGCCCATCAGGTCCACTCCACCATTTAAATCATGGCTGACGGGCATTTCAACTCCACTTCCCTGCACTCTCCCTGTAGCCCTTGATTCCTCGCGAGATCAAGAATTTGTCGATCTCTGCCTTGAAGGCATCTAATGTCCCGGCCTCCACTGCACTCCGTGGCAATGAATTCCACAAGCCCACCACTCTCTGTTTGAAGTAATGTCATCTCATTTCAGTTTTAAATTTACCCCCTCTAATTTTAAGGCTGTGCCCACGGGTCCTAGTCTCCCCGCCTAACAGAAACAACTTCCTAGCGTCCACCCCTTCTAAGCCATACATTATCTTGTAAGTTTCTATTAGATCTCCCCTCAACCTTCTAAACTCTAATGAGTACAATCACAGGATCCTTAGCCATTCATCATACGTTAAACCTACCATTCCAGGGATCATCCGTGTGAATCTCCGCTGGACACGCTCTGGGGCTAGTATGTCCTTCCTGAGGTGTGGGACCCAAAATTGGACACAGTATTCTAAATGGGGCCTAACTAGAGCTTTATAAAGTCTCAGAAGCACATCGCTGCTTTTATATTCCAACTCTCTTGAGATAAACAACACCATTACATTCGCTTTCTTAATCACGGACTCTAAAAATTGTCTAGGAACTGGCAGGGATAATGGGAACTGCAGATTCTGGAGAATCAGAGATAACAAAGTGTGGAGCTGGATGAACACAGCAGACCAAGCAGCATCTTAGGAGCACAAATGCTGACGATTCGGGCCTAGACCCTTCATTCTTCCTACCAAATTTTATCACTTTATGTTTATCTGCATTGTACTCCATATTCTACCTGTTTGTCTATGCCCTTCTCCTGTCTCTCAATACTTACAAACGTTATATAATCTACAGACTTCGAAAATATGGCCTGTGTGCATTGTCTAGCTCATTATAATATATTACGAAAAGCAAGGGCCCCAACACTGATCCCTGGTGAACTCCACCATAAAATTTCCTCCAGCCCAAAAAATAGCCATTAGTTATTTTTCTGAATCCTGTTACAAAATAAATGTATACATTTTTAAACCCAGTTTCAGTACGCAAAATGTGAAAGTGGAACATTATTTATACACTGGTACTTCAGATGAAAATTATGCTAAAGATGAAATTTCAATTTAAAAAATGCTTTCTGTTGATCTCGGTTTTCAAGAACTTTACTGAATGGTATAATGTTTAAATATATGCATATGTGTAAAATAAAAACATGAAGTGAAATTATTACACAATTACAGTTTAATTCTACATAAATAGCTTGAATGCACTTTGTAACAAGAATCAGTCATCAGAAGACAATGACTGACAAACAGCAGTAACAAGTGCCACCTAGTGGCGTTTGACAAAAAGCACAAGCTGACGTTGAAATGTTCATGAACCATACCAGCTGTTTTTATTATTTGTATATGCCCTATACATTTTGCATTTAAAATTATCTGTTTGGCGAAACACTGATAGAAGATACTAACCATACTAAAACTATGTTCTGAATTGAACATAGTAACTGAATTGAAATGCACTGTAGCAGAGGAATTTAATTTGAACTTTATTTGTTCTTTGAACGTAACACTGAGAATAGTCACAAGGACAAACTGTAATGCTCTAATGGTTATGAACAAATTTCACAATGGATTTCAATAACCCCAGAAGTGACTTCCCAAGAGGTTCCTTACTCTATAATGAATAAATACTATTAAAACACTCGTTGTTGAGAATCACCCCAAAAGCACTTTACAACTAATTATGATGTAAGAAATAGAGCAACCAGTGAGGCAAACAGCAATTTGATGATAACTAGATAACTTGATTGGTGGCCAAGTCACCAAGGGTAAATCCTCTGCTTGTCTTTAAAATTGTGCCACCTCAGAGGGCAAGTAGAGCCTCAGTAAAACATTTGATCCAAAAGACAGCACCTCCACCATTGCAACACTTTCTCATTGCTGCACTGGACACTGGAAGGTTTTTTGCTTTGTTTTTATGCTTGGAATAGAAGTTCACCCACATCCTTCTGTCTGAGGAGTACAACAACCTTAAACACTTTAGTGGGACATGGTTATGGTTCACTGAAGTGACGTTAAGTACCAGTAATGTAACTATGTAACAGATGTTGGCAACCAGCATTATGTAACTGATTGTTACTTGGTTAAAAATAGCATTCAATAACACAGCCCAGAAGAATCATTGGGCACCAAGAACACAATATACTTGGCAACAAAAACAGATATTGCTGGAAAAGCTCAGCATGTCGAGCAGCATCTGTGGAGAGAAATCAGAGTTAACATTTTGGGTTCAGTGATGCTTCCTCAGGACCTGTTTCTGACTTCCAGCATCCGCAGCTCTTTTGGTTTTTATTTAGCCAATACACTTGGACTGACTTAATTCATTAAGATTCGAAATATCTGCTGAATTGTCCAACCTGAAGTGAATTTCTACCATTCATTTACTTTTTTCCAAAACACAGCTGCCCCCTTCATAAATTTTTTTCACTCCACAAACACGCAGTTAGTCGGTGACAGTTCTTACGGGCCATGCCAGACCAGACCCCCTCAAAACATATTAACGTAGACTAAACCCTAATTGTTCTTATTTCAAAGAAAAATGTGAAGTGCTGTGTTCCAGACATAATCCAATTGGTCAAACTATTCAATATTAAGCTAAACACAATTTATTCAAACACTACATTCAAAATACAACAAAAAAGTACCCTTGGGCACTTAACTTGCTTGGAAAAATTAGCAGAATAATAGATTATTTTATTAGTAAACAGTAATTGTTTCACTACAGTAACATTTATTAAACACACCCTTGGAAAAAGGCAAATTCAGAGAACAGATTGTTTCACATTCAGTTCTCCCACCCAGGAGGGAAGAACATAAAAAGTCAATTCTGAGACAGACACCACTTCAGTTTTCAGCTGTAGCCTAGAGAAATCTGGCAGCACTTTCGCAACCCCATCAGCTTCCAAAAAGAGAGAGAGAGTTGTTTTCCCTCCACAACTTCAGTACACACCCAATAACTAACAATAAAGCTAACCTGCAAACTCCTCAATCTGTGTGTTTCTCCACCACCCCCATGCTTCTATTGTTCCAACCTTAAAAAAAACACCAAAGGCTTCACAATTTGTTTTTCTTCTCATAGACTGATTGTCACCTGTCCCCCAATCTCTCTCTACAAGAATTTAGGACAAAACACACCTCTTAAAGTCACAATATCATCACACATTAGTTTAAAAGTTATGTTCAGCTAATTCCTTCATTTTCATTCTAATGTTGCCACTACTTAAAACACTCAGGACCTTGAAAGCACATCTGTTAGAAGATCCAGACTATCCAATGCAGTTATAACTATTTCAGAGATAGTAGGACCTGCAGATGCTGGAGAATCTGAGATAACAAGGTGTGGAGCTGGATGAACACAGCAGGCCAAGCAGCATCAGTGGAGCAGGAAGGCTAAAGCAGGAAGTGTCTAGGCCCGAAACATCAGCCTTCCTGCTCCTCTGATGCTACTTGGCTTGCTGTATTCATTCAGCTCTACACCTTGTTATCTCAGTCATAACTATTTACTCTATTGTATTCAGATAACCAAGAACAAAGAGATAAGAGGTATTGTTGGAGCAGACCATCAGATCCTGAATCAAGAGTTCAGATGGCTGGAATGATCAGATAAAGTGCTGCATAAATGTAGGCCTAAGTATCCAAGGTTTTGTCATCAGTTTTATCCTATCTAGCATTGTGCTGACGAATAGCCTTACAACGTATCAGACAGGAAAATTCACACAGCAATCACCACAGGCTGAAGGAGACAGAAGGATAGGTTACATGAGAAATTGATCTCAAAACATAAGTCAGAAGGCAAATTCTAATGCATGATACATTTAGTTTGGTGAAACATTACTGGCCATTTGTCTCCTCACTTCTCTTGCCCACATGCTGCTTAGGGACCGGGTGTCAAAGTCCATCATGACTTTCTGACCTGAGCATGCATCATGCTCGGAAATCAATTAATCCTTATGGATGTGAAAGATTGGAAAATTTCCTCTTATGTGAGCACTGTAAAGGAACATTGTGGAATTAATGAGGTTGTAATTTACCATACTTCAGAATCATTAAATTTATGTTACATGTAAATAGTTTGATATGTTCTGTTTTATCTTAATTGCTTTTGCATTATAAATTTCTGTTTTATTGTTAAACGCGAACCTGCAGCACTGCGTGTTTGTATTTCAACGAAAGCACACTAAAAAAACAAAAAAAAATCTATCAAGCCAGATTTAAGAATGGGTCATGGCATTTTCAACAATAACATCAGCTGGGATCTTAATAGTCAGCTAAGCTCTGTAGTGCTCAGGGAGTTCCATTTTTTTGAACAATCGAAATACATTAAATATTGGACCTTTGACACTGATGTACTCATAATGCAACTTTGTGCAAATGATGTAACTGGTTGAATAATGTGTAACATAAAGTTGGATCTTGGTGTCATTGGCATGCACAACACTCAGTAGCAGCGGCCCCAGCATCACCGTGCAAAGGCTGCATTATGGGCCTATTATTACCTGTCGTAATAACAGATGTTACTGCCACTAGACAGAATTTATATCTTCCCCTTGTGCTGGTAGTGCTAAAAAATATATATGTCTGCTGGACACAGCCATACTGCTTGACCAATATTACTGCTCAAGGATGGATCAGACAGAATGTAAAATAAGATATTTGTGATGAATGGGCAAGTCTATATGTTTTGCAATTGACTTGCATAACTCCTGCTGTGCTTAGCTGTTGCATTTCCACATAATTGCTTTTCAACCAGCTAAAAGACAATATTTCTCATGATAACATTATTTGTTTCGAAATGTGATCAATCTTCTCTGGTGCATCAGTGGGTGGGGTGGGGTGGGCTGCAGTGGGTATAGGGGTGAGTAAAGCATGTTCCTATTGAGATAACTCGGTTATTTTTCCAAATAGATTGTGTTGCAGAGTTGTGAAAGGAAAGCCTAAGATCCTGACCAAACATGCTTCTTGGCTAATAACCGAAGCAATCTGTTAAAAATTAATATATTTCAATATTTTAATCATTAGCAGTCATTTTCCACAGCATTCATGCCACACAATTCAAATTATAAAATTTGTTACTTGTATTATTTCAAATTTAACAAATGGACAGGTTAGTTTTAGTATTTCAAATTGCAGAAAAGATCTTTTTTAATATTTTTATAAGTTCTGGTAAATTTTAGGATAAGATTAAAATTCTACAGGAGAATGCTTTCAAACAACTTTGATCTATTCTCAGAATGTTACGTAATTTCTTCAATTTAGATGTATTTTTCAAAACAAAGTCTTGCAGTTATAGAAGTATTTAGATCATCACAAAATGCTTCACAAAATTAATCTAACCTGTTCAATTTTTCATCATAACTAAAATTCCTCAAAACTCCTGGTAATGTTCTGGTGAATATCTTCAGTCTTTCAATTTCAGATGCGTTCATATCCTTCGTATAGAGCAACAGGTAGAAATTAACACTTGCTCTTGCTGCAAGCTAACTGGTGTTTGAGACCATTCTACCATTAAATCCCCTTCTTCTGTATTCTGCACCTCAGTTGATACATGAAAATGATCCATTTATAATTTCATACATCTTAGCAACCAGCATTGCTACTTCTAGACATCAGTGAACATTTACTCCAAAGTTCCTGCGTTCCTAAGTCTCAAAATCTCACCTTCATTGTGCATTCCTTGCCTGTGTTGCCTTTCACATATGCATGACTTCCTTTCTGGATTGAACTTCATTTGCCACTTTTCTGCCCATCTCATAAGTCTATTGTCATCTTCCAGCAGATTTAGAGACGTGTATGACTATGGCGCCAATCTGGTATTCTCCTTATCCATTTTCAATGTTAATGTGGAGCTATCTTCTGATTGCCATTTCAATGAGGACATGGTAGACTCGTGCCTATGTAATTTGTTATTAATACAGAAGTTGTCTAGCATTTAATGCAGTAAATTTGGAGATTGAATTCAATAATTGTGGATAATTTGTGGCCTAGTGCAAGATAAAGATAAAGATCAAATTGAAAATTCAGCATATTCTATGCTAAACTTGCCCTCAGACCTGCAAAGCATTCACTGCCCAGGTGACCCAGTGGGCTTGGTGCACAACAAGGAAAGCCATTCCATTTATAACAGTCAGTTCTTCATCTTTAAAGATACCCTTTTGGCAGTTCAGGTACCATATTTGGAAAAGCCCCAAACAACATGCACGTTTGTATTAAGAGCAAGTTGTTATATTACGAAGTTGGCCTATCATTAATGCAAACAGTATTTGCTCAAGGCTAAGATGTGTATAAAAATACTTTCCTTTTCGGTCACTCTATTAAAGGAGAAGGTCAGACATCACACAACACCAGGTTATAATCCAACAGGTTTATTTGAAAGCACAAGCTTTCGGAGTTCTACTCCTTCTTCAGGTATTAGTAAGAGAGGTAGTATCAGACACAGAGTTTATAAATAAAAGATCAAAGGGTCACACCATTGATGAGGATGTACTGAGGAAATGTAAGATGCTCTTAAATATTCAATTAGTCAGAAGGTTTTAATTGATTAATATGTATATTAGTCAATTATATTAAGGGGAGGCAATGGCCTAGTGGTATTATCACTGGACTGTTAATCCTGAGACCCAGATAATGTTCTGGGGACCCAGGTTCGAATCCCACCACTGCAGATGGTGAAATTTGAATTCAATAAAAATATCTGAAATCAAGAATCTAATGATGGTCATGAATCCATTGTCAAATATCAGGGAAAAACCCATCTGGTTCATGAATATCCTTTAGTGAAGGAAACTGTCATCCCTACCTGGCCTGGCCCACATGTCACTCTAGACCCACAGCAATGTGGTTGACTCTAAACTGCCCTCTGGGCAATTAGGGATGGGCAATAAATGCTGCCTGGTCAGCAACACCCTCCTCCCATGGATAAATACAGGGCAAATAAATGTAAATCCCCAAATTACTTTCAAGTCCCTGTCCTGTGAGAACTAAAGGTTTAATCAGTGTAAAAAAGAGGTGACATTTTCTGTCAGACAATGCATGTTAGGTGTGAAACCTTGTTTAGAATCATGTTTTGGTTTGGAGTCAGACAGGTTTTATTTCTAAAGTATGAATTTATGAAACACCACATTGACTGACTGTCTATAAATTGTGTGCTTTTTGAACAAAATAAGATGTATCTGAAAAAACAAATTCACCCCATAGATTAAAGAATCTGTGTGTGTGTGTGTGTGTGTGTGTGTGTGTGTGTGTGTGAGAGAGAGAGAGAGAGTGCAGAGTGTGGTGTATCACCTATAGTGCAATATGAACCCAAGAACCCAGTTGAGGCCATCATCATGGGTACCAAAGTTAGCTATCAGCCTCTGCTCAGCAACTCTGTGTTGTTGTGTATCCCGGAGTCCACCTTGGAGGATGTTTACCCGAAGATCCGAGCCCGAATGCCCTTGACCGCTGATGTGTTCACCCAATGGGAGGGAACAATCCTGCATGGCAATTGTTGCATGGTGCCCATTCATCTGTTTTTGTAATGTTTGCATGGTTTTGTCAATATACCATGCCTCAGGGCATCCTTGCCTTCAGTCTATCAGAAAGATAATGTTAGCCAAGTCACATGAGTATCTGCTGTTGTGGGTGGTGTTCCCACATGTGATGGTAGTGTCCATGTCGAAGATCTGACATGTCTTCCAGAGGCCATGACAGGGCTGTATCGTGTTGTGATCAATGTTGTCCTCAGGCTGGGTACTTTGCTGTGAACGATGGTCTGTTTAAGGTTTGGTAGTTGTTTTGAAGGCAAGAAGTGGAGACGGAGTGATGATCTTGGCGAGGTGTTCATCATCATCGATAATGTGTTGAAGGCCGTGAAGAATATGGCGTAGTTTCTCCGCTCCTGGGAAGTACTGGACGATAAAGGGTATCCTATCGGACATATCCAATATCTGTCTTCGGAGGAGGTCATTATGATTTTTCCCTGTGGCGCTTTGGAACTGGCAATTGATGAGTTGAGCATCATATCCAGTTCTTATGAGGGCGTTCTTCAACACCTTCAGGTGTCTGTCTCATTCCTCCTCATCTGAACAGATCCTGTGTATTAAAGGAGTACCTACCACAGTAGCAAATTAATCTAACTGTGCACATTTTCAGCTATGACACAGCCATATCAAGAATGCTATTTTTGGCAAATATTTTACACCGGACCCTTACAAGTGCATCTGTAGTGGTCATCTTCACCCAGCATGAAAAATAGTCAACCGCAAAGTTAGATCATCCTTACATGAAATATATAAGGACATGTTTCACATTAGTCAGCTACAGAGTCTTCAATCCGCTTTCCAATCCCTGATTGAACCTTGGCTCTGAATTTGGTGAGGGCACGATGTCCCCGGTCTATTTTGTCGAGGATGTCTTCTTGCAGTGAAGCCGGAATAATCAGCTTTTCATAAGAACACAAGTGAGACATCCAAAATGTAAATTGTTGTCATTGCTCAAAATATTTCCGCTGGCAAATTTTGTCCCAATCCAAATAAATGGCAAATATTCCATTTAACATTTTTTTCTGTCGTGTTTCATTGGCCTGTTCTAATCACCTTAAATCTACAAACAAATTGCTCATTGTTTGTTACAAGACTTTCTTCTGTTGCTTTGGGGAGTGTACTGATTCCTGTCTATAATTTCCACTACACATATTTTATCATATACATAAGGCAAAATTAGAATCTCAGTACACTCGGAGGCGTCCTTGCCCGCTCCTTTTCATCTGGCAAAGACCAATGGTTTAATGTCTTTCTCTATGAGCATTTTCAGGTTAAAATTTCTCACACACCCAAGCGACCAAAAGTTTCCTACTCTGGAACTGTGAAAAATATCTCCATATTTGCAAAGCCCCAGAGAAATAATGTACCAATTTCTGACAGCCATTTGTTTGCTCCTGAAACAACATGGTTCCTATGCCTATAGCTGAAACATATACAGTGATGTTAGTTGGAAAGGATAGATTGTAATGGGCCAGAACATCTGCGCATTTCATATTTGCAAGTCATGAACTAATTGTTGGAGAGGGAAATTCCTCAAAAGTGTTACCTTTCCCTCGATCCGGCATGATTCCATCCTTGTCGACAATGTATTTCAAGTATTATGAAGCTGAAGACGGCTCAGAAGAAATTTACCAGGATTATGGCAGGAATGGAGTGTTTGAGATATAAGAAAAGGTTCAACAGCCTGGGACTTTTTTCATTGGAGCATAGAAAGTTGAGAGGTGACCTTAAGTCGTTCATAAAATCATGAGGGGTATAGATAAGGTGAATGGAAGGAGTTTTTTTCCCTAGGGTGGGGAATTTCAAGTCTAGTGGGCATATTTTAAGGTGAGAGGAGAAAGATTTAAAAAAGACAGCAGGGGCAAATTTTTACAGAGTGGTTCATGTATGGAATGAACTTCTAGAAGAAAATGGTGAATGCAGGTGCAGTTACTATGTTTAAAATACATTTAGACAAATACAGAAATAAAAAAAACATTTGGAGGGATATGAGCCAAGTGCAGGCAAGTGGGAGTGGGTTACATTAGGATTTATGGTTGGCATGGACTGGTTGGACCAAAGGGTCTGTTTCTGTGTTGTGACTCTATGACTCTGTGAGTGAATAGATTCATTACAGAATTCAGATTTGTCATTGTAGGTAAGACACCAGTAGGCTCTACAATTCCAGGGGCCTTCTGGTCATTTTCCTCAACTATCTCCTCATGAATCAATATATCATCCTTGTGGCATATGCTTCATGCTAAATTTTGTAAATAATACAACATTGCGCTTTTAAAGAGCTAAGACGATTCTGAATGATAGTCTAGTGAAGTTAAATCTTCTAAATGGAGTTACAAATATAGTAAGCAGTCTTACTTACTTGTCTAGTGACATCTGTCAGAATCCACTATTGGCACTGAATTTATTCAAACTCTACTTTTAAACAATTTGGCTAAACTGTCATCTACAGTTCACATAGGATGGATTTCCTCCACTAGTGTCTTATGTTAAAACAATATAAATTATGATGGACAGAATTGGGCATGGTTACTGTCCCTGAACTATCATGTGAGTAATTCTACATATTTACTGACCATGACTCCTTAAGATGATAGGCCAAAGAATTGGGAACAAGCCATTCAGCCCATCAAGTCTACTTCACATTCAATTCTTGACTGGTCTGCTAATCCTCAATTCCACTCTTCTGCCTTTTCTCCATAACCCTTGATTCTCTTACTGATTAAAAATCCGTCTATCCCAATCTTAAAAATAATTAATGACTCAAGCCATCAACTGGTAGACAATTCTGTATATCCACAATCCTTTTCACAGAAGAAATTCCTGCTCATCTCTATCCTAACTGGCTGACCCCTTACTCTGAGATTCAGATCCTGGACTTGTTCATAAGGGGAAACAAATATCTCAGTATCCACACTGTCAAGCCCCTGAAGAATCCTGTTTGTTTCAATAGCGTCAGCTCTTATTTTCTGAAACTCCATTGAGTACAGGCTCAAACTACAAAACTCCTCCTCATAAGAAAATCCTTCCAAACTCAGAATGAGCCAAGTGAATTGGACTGTCTCCAATGCCAATACATCTTTTCTTAGATAAATGGGCCAAAATTGTGCACAGTAATCAAAGTGTAGTCTAATTAGTGCCTAGTAAAGTTTTGGCATGGCTTCCCCATTTTTATACTTTATTCACTTTGAAAGAAAGGCCAACATGCCAATTGCTTTCCCTATGACCTGCTGAACTGTACGCTAGTTTTTTATGATTCATTCATGAGAACTCCCAAATGTCTCTGTTCCATAACTTTCTGCCATGTTTACGTCCACTCAACCTATCAATACCCCTCTTCAGACTTTGTGTCATGCTCTTGCCCACCATTTGCCTTGCCAAATATTATTGTGTCATCCATAAGCTCAGAGTTAGTGCATTCACTTTCCTCATCTAGGTCAATAATGTATATTGGAAATAATTGTGGCCCCACCATTGATCATTTTGCCTTTCCACTGGTTAAAGGATGCCATCTTGAAAATGCTCCCCATCCCAAATCTTTATCTTCTTGACGTCAACATCAAAGGCTCAGGTCTCATTAAGTAGCTTAACTTGCAGTACCATTTCAAATGCCTTTTGGAAATCCAAAAATGTTACACCTACAGTATATTTCTCTTTTACCTATCCTAGTCGTTACCTACTCAAAGAATTCTAATAAATTTATCAGGCATGATTTCCTTTCATGGATCTATATTGATGCTGCTTACTCGTAATCAGTATTTGTGAATGTTCTGCTATTACATCCTATGTACTGGACTCTAACATTTTCCCAAAGACAGATTTACACCATCAGCTATAGTTACTTATTTTTGTCTCTCATTTTGAATAAAGTGAATAATTATGTCATTGATAGATGATTCTTTTTTAACAGTTGCCTTTTCACATCATATGAAGCTTCATTGATTTCCATCAATTCTAGTTCTTTGATTATGTCAAATTATCTTTCAATCAGCTTTTAACTCTAAACTCACCCAGTACCGCATTATGTTCATTGGTAAAGCACACAAACGACAACAACTCAAGGGAGTAATCTCTTATTTGCATTTATTGGCGCTGGCATGCTAATGTCTCTTAATACTTCTTCTGCCAGAGAAGAATGCTTACTGTAGGCACTGGCATTCACAGACAGGAGGGATGTGCTTGACACAAGGTTCCTCACTCCATTCCAGGAGGAGGCCACGGAGTTGGCAGGAGAGTAAGAGAAATTTGCCTGTGTTGACAGAGGGATTGGAAACCTACTGACATGTAATGAGAAAGTCTTGCATTTTGGTAAAACAAACTAAGGCAAGGCTTATGCAGTCAATGGTAGGGCCCTGGGTAGTGTTGTCGAAGAGAGAGGCCTATCGTTCAGGTACAAAGTTCTTTGAAAGTTGCGTCACAGGTAGACAGGGTGGTTAGGCATTTAGCATGCTTGCTTTCATGCTCAGACCATTGAGTAGAGGAGTTGGACATCATATCCAGGCTGTATAGAATGTAGGTGAGGCCACGTTGGACTCTCAGGTACAGTTCTGGTTGCCCTGCTGTAGGAAGAATACTATTAAATCAGAGATGGTTCAGAAAAGATTTACCAGGATGTTGCTGGGACTGGAGGGTTTGGGTTATAAGAATAAGTTGGATAGGCCGAGACATTTTCCCTAGAACATAGGAGGTTGAGGGGTGACCTTACAGAAGTTTATAAAATCATAAGGGGCTTAGATAAGGTAAATTGCAAAGGTATTTTCCTTAGGGTGGGAGAGTTCAAAATTAGGGGGCAGTCTTAAGGTGAGAGGAGAAAATATTTAAAAGGGACTTGAGGGGCAATTTTTTCACACAGAGAGTGGGGCATATATTGTCCCACTGACCTTTAGCACCCTGACTGGACACTTGTATGCCTTAAACATAGAAACATTGAAAATAGGTCCAGCAGTAAGCCATTCGGCCCTTTGAGTCTGTTACTACTATTCAATATGATCACTGCTGATCATGCATTCTTTATATACCATTCCCACTTTCTCTTCATACCTTTGGATCCCTTTAGCCAAGGGGTCCCTTGAACTGGGCCTAAAGCTTACTGTGCGAAAGAATTCCACAGGTTCACTAACTTCTGAGTGAAAAACATCTTCCTCATCCTGAATGGCTCACCCCTTATTCTTTACTGTGTCTTAAATCACCTGGATTGATATCAAGTCTGTCTTAGACTTATTGCACCAGAACCCTGTGACTGATGAGTGCCTCCTGGGACAACACTGAGACTACTCACTTAACAATTTGAGACATGGTTGTTTGCTTGAAGGAGATACAGTGTGTTTGTCACGTACATGGCTAGCACAAGGTGCAGATGTGAGATTGAAATAGCAATGCACGATCTAGCAACATGTTCAATCTCTCAACCGTACCATGATGCCTGGCTTCACATCTGTACTAACCAGCAGGAAAGGCAATGGAGCTGAGTTATAAGTTTTTAAGCTCTGGGTGAGAGGTCAAAGTGCAAAAAGGCAAGGCAGGGAAGCTGAGAACATGCAAAAAGTCACAAAATAAATATGCACAGTGAGAGCAAGTAAGCAGCTCAGCAATGCAGCCTAGTCCAGCCTATGAGCTAGGTGTTTGTCCCTTGTACAAATTATCGTTGTAGCAGCATTGCAATAATAATTACCAGTGAACTCAAAGTGCAGCATTGCAGTGCAGAAGCAGACTGTAAGTGAATCGATGATGTGCCATGATAGTACAGCGAGGCTAGCAGGTGTCAAAAGCTAGCAGCTGTAGCCATGAGCTGTATACAACCAATGCCTGGAGCATGGCCCCATTGTGTTTGTGCAGATGTCTAACCAGGGGTGCAAGCAGTGAGCTGAAGGCCCCAGCTAGTGTCTTAGATCATAAAATCATCGAATCCACACAGTGTAGAAGCAGTCCATTTGGCCCATCAAATCCACACCAGCCTGCTGAAGAGCATCCTATCCAAATAACCCTGCATTTAACACTTAGTCTGCACATCCCTAGATACTATGCACAATTTAGTGTGGCCAGTCCACCTAACCTGTACACCTTTGGGCTGTGGGAGGAAACCAGAGCACCTGAAGGAAACCCATGCAGACACAGGGAGAATGTGTAAACTCCACACAGGCAGTAACCAAAGGCTGGAATTGAACCCAGGTCCCTGGTGCTGCGAGGCTGCAGTGCTAAGCACTGAACCACCAGGCCACCCCAACCATTCAAATCAAAACTTCATGGCATATAATTTCCTCAACCTGAGTGGCACAAAAGGAAGCTGAGTATTAATGAGCTGAGGTTGCCCTTAATTGGGGTGATAATAGTCAACAATCCCGGTTAATGGACACCCTGCTGCTACCAGCAAGAATCTTCAATCAAAGCCCAGGATGTTATTGGAGAATTAAAACTATTTCTTTCCAAGGTGAAGAAAGGCCTTGCTCTACTTCTCACATGATTTTTCCCGCTTTCCCATCATTGCACACATGATTCCAGCTAAGGATCTGTCAACATAGTTTTGGGTAATGGTAAACGTGAGATACACCAGGATCATATCCTGACCTTAGTTCAATTTACTCAATTACATGAATAGTAACTTCAGTCCAAGAAGCATACCATATGCTCATATCATGCTTATATTGTACAACACTTAATTTTAAAATGTGAATTTTTAAAAAGCTTATTATAGAATATTTTAATAAGTGTTTTAATATTAGGAAATCCAGAAATAAACCCTAACAAACTATAAATAGTGAGCTGTTAAAGTTTTGTACCTGTCAGATAAACATCAGTTTGTAGTATAACAATGGACTCCCTACAATGTGGAAGCAGGCCATTCAGACAATCAAGTCCACACCAACCCTCTGAAGAGCATCCCACCAGACCCACTTTGCTACACTATCCCTGTATTTCCCATGGACTAATCCACCTAACCTATGCTATGCACAACTTAGAATGGTCAATCCTAACCCGCAAATCTATGGACTGGGGAGGAAATCAGAGCACCAGAAGAAACTCACACAGACACAGGATGAATATGCAAACAGACAGTCACCCAAGGCTGTGAGGCAGCAGTCCTAACCATTGAACCACTGTGCCACCCAACAGCTTGCAGATATAATTCTGGGATCAGCAACTTGAATAGTAGCCTGTTCACAAATAATGTGTAGAAATATTTTGACTGTGCACTTAATCTAATGGGAGCCAGCAGTATGAAAAGGGTCAGAGATAATGGGAACTGCAGATGCTGGAGATTCCAAGATAATAAAATGTGAGGCTGGATGAACACATTTAGCTTTTGTGCTCCTGAGATGCTGCTTGGCCTGCTGTGTTCATCCAGCCTCACATTAGTATGAAAAGGGTAATGCTTTTCAATCCACATTATGAATTTGAACCGTAAGCCTTGATAATATCCTGGGTTCTCAGTATGAACACAGTGGAACACAGTCTGGAATAAGGATGATAGATAGAACCAAAACATGATTTTATCAAATTGGATTCCAACTGTCAACCTCTGCATACTCAGTATTAGCAGTTGCTGTACGCAACAAAGCATAAACTGTAGCAAATTGACAAGGAAACCGAACTTTTGCGTGACTCAGCTTCCTTAACGACAGTATGATGTGTCAATAGTTCATGTTGTAGATTTGTTTTTACTAGATAACGAGCTTTCTAACGACATTAAAGGCTGCTTCATCATACTGAAACAAAACAACACAAAAGCAATTATATCTTACTTAAAGTATCTTTAAAAAATAGGGTTGAGCGTCAATTGTTGAGGTTATGATAGTTTGTTCTCACTATGTACACGGATAGATTTCTGGTGCATATATTTACACCAGCCAGATAGCTTCAAAATATCCCCGAAACATCTTGATCTTCTGTTCTATGATGCAGCAGAACTTCCACAAAGATGCACCGCTGACCCTGGTCAATTTCCTAACTGACAAATTCAAATTGGTAGCTACTTAAGATGTGCCAGACAAATTACAATTATTAATATTCTTTGAGCCACTGATTGAAAAATAGATTGACTTAAATATTCTGATCAGGGTCAGACCCTATTTCAAACTCTGATCAGTTTCAAAATTATCCACTTACCTTTCTTACGCTGTCTTCTGACTTGGCAATTCCTGCACAGGGGCTTCTTGTTCCAAATCTGACAGTGAATCCATGAATCCAGCCATGAAAAAAATTGTTTTCCAAAATCATGCCTCTTTTCCCACAGTAGTTGCGCCATGTTCCGTAATTTAAATGTGTAGGAGCACAGCCAGCCATTTGACACTCCTGTGACAGGGTATAAATTTAAGATAAGAGTGGAGTTATGGGGTAGTTGGTTGAGGGGCTAAGTGGGTGACAAGGTAGCGATGTGCCAGTTTCAACTGGAACTTTGGGTCCAGGTACAGCAATTTTTTTTATAAGCTTGGATATTTTCCTCAACAACCTGTTAAGAGAACTTGGCACCACAGGAGTCCCAATACGGGACAATATTCTTGATAGAGCTCCACCAAGGTCTTTTACTGAAACCAAATCAGCAAGACAATTTACAGACTTAATTCTCCCATTTCATTACAATGTTTTCATTTGTCATTGACTATTTTAGTACTTACATTACATGTCCTTATCAGTAAGTATGGCTACACAAACTCTGCGGGTCTTTCATCTTTTCATTCGCTTGGGAATTTTGTTATTACCATGAGACTATCGATACCTTGTACCTATTCTCTTAACACTCTAAAATTCTTGATTCATGAGAAGGTCATTGTATTTTGAAACTTAAAGTCTTAGCTAGGTTCCCACAGAATTGGAGGTGCATTCCACAATGCCTTCATTTCCCTATATGCACAGAGAAATTGTTTACAGCTATTCCCATCCAGGCAAGTGTGGACTGTGCCTTCACATTCCTGACTTACTCCTTGTAGATGCTGGACAGGCTTTAGGAGTCAGGAGGTGAATTGGCACAGTATTCCTCGCCTCTGACCTGCTGTTACAGCCATCCTGCTTATGTGGCGAGTTCAGTTGAGTTTCTGTTCAATGGTAACCCCAACAATATTGATAGTGGAGATTTAGTGATGATAACACAATTGAATGTCATGGGGTAGCGGTTAGATTGTCTGTTATTAGTGATGGTCATTGCCTGGCGTTTGTGTGGCACAAATGTTAATTGCCACTTGTCAGCCCAAGCCTTAATATTATCTCGATATTATCGTATTTGAACATGGGCTGCTTCAATATGTGAGGAGTCACAAACAGTGCTGAACATTGTGCAATCATGGGCAAACATTTGCACTTTTGACCTGACAACAAAGGGAAGTTCATTGATGAAGTGGCTGAAGATAGTTGGGCCTGGAATATTACAATGAGAAACTTCCGCAGAGATACCCTGGAGCTGATATGACTGGCCTCGAACAAACAAAATCATCTTCCTATGTGCCAGGTTTGATTTCAACAAGCAGAAATTATGCCCTCAATTCCCATTACTAGGGCTCTTTGACGCCATATTTGGTTGAATGCGGCCGTGATGTCAAGAACTGTGAGTACTCTCATTAATGCTTCATGCTCAGTTCAGCTTAGACAAGCTTTTTAGGTTGCCTCTCCTTTCCTTTTCCCTGTCCTCCTCCTTCTTCTCTTTAAGCTCCTGTAAGCTGCTCACACTTAATTGGTACCATGGCTGTGTCGCCATGATCTTGAGATTGTGCAACATGCAATAGATCACCGCAAATCTTATACCACTCTGCCAGGTACTGAAGGGCTCCTCCAGAGCAGTCTAACTGGCAAAAGTGCCATTTCTGAACACTAATTGTGGGCTCTATTATATCAAGTGAAGCAACATAGCTTTCAGTATGCATGCTATGCATGTTTTATGTGTTACAGAGTGGAACAATCCCCTAAGTAGTCAGCAGATAGTTCTTGACCTCAATGGCCATCTTTTGATTCGTCATGTTGTCATAAATGCAGCTGGTACTGTGCTGCGTAATGGTAGCTGCATAATGAAAACATCATGAGTGCTGCCAGGATGCAGAGCATTGACCTGCATGATTCATTTCCAGTGAATCACACTCCAGCTGGATGTTAATAGACTGGAATCCTTTTCAGTTGCAGCACAGGAACAGTTGTCATATGGTTCCTACAATCCAAAGCATTGGCAATTAAAGGCATGTTGCACCATGGGAAAGCAGGCAATCTGGTTTATTCTGCCTGCTTGCTTCTGATAGAGAGAATGAAATGGAGATAGACCCTTTGAATAGAGAGCTTCAGAGCCCCTTAGGCAACAGTGAATGGCTAACTGTAAGATGTGCGAATACATTCAACTCCAGCATACAAAGAGGGCAAAATCATACAAGTTCATATCACGTTTACAGCCATAATACATTCTTGTCATTGTCCTGCTTTGAAGTGAAAGCACCTGTCCTGAAAGTTTCTGACAGCTTTGATGGAACCTCAGACTAACACCATTCAGGTGATGGACTTCTCAAACTCCAGATCTTGCAAATTTTGCATGAAAATATGGATAAGAAATTCAATACTACCCTCTCACAGTCTGCTGTACTGCAGGTTTTGGGAATGGTGAACCCAGCCCCATAGTATCATGACAAGGACAAATTGTTCTGACCGTTCCAATGTGAATCAGAATTCTATTTCCAACCCAGATCAAATAAAAAGTTACCTTCTTCTCTTTGCATGACTTTTTGAGTCTGACTTCTGATGCAGTATCTGTTCCACAAGTTGCAATGCAGCAAACCATACAAGCAGCATCAGACTGAATTTTTGCAGATGCCAACACCCGACCCCCTTCCCCTTTTTACAGCAATAACTGCTGCATTCCAATAAGTAGGGCCAAAATGGGGTGTAAGCTTTTGAGGAGGGTGGGTTCGGGTGTTGGGCATTTGGATGTTGGATGGGATAGCGGGTGTTGTGGGGGAAATAGTTCAAATACTAGGCAGGATCAGTTTGATTGGCTGGGATCTTATTTGTAATAGTTACACCAAAGGGTTTTAACCCCTCTAACATCTCCTAGTTAACTACTCGAGTGAGTCAAAAACACTCCATATTCTTGGAAACTGTCGTGTCAGTATCCAAGAGGACGCAGTGTTCAGTCTGCAGTCAGGCGGTTTCTCACATTTACTTCAAATGTCTTAAAGGGGGATCAAAAACGCTGCCAGCTCCCATGTGGAGTTTACTGGTGTTGCATCATGTAGAAGCACCAGAATAGATAGGGGATCAATAAAATCAGACTCAAGAAACTTGCTGCAAGATGATCCTTAGTTTCTAGATTTGATTTTGTTTATTATCAATGTTTTCTTCATGAAATTACTGAGATTGTTGGGTGAGCATGCATTGACTTAGTGATGTATTCTGACAGAAACTGCACCAGGAAAAGTGCAGTCAAATCAATAGTGGGGGCCTATGAATGGTGCCAGCTGGAGATTTTGTTGACGGTGAATTTGGGATGATCAGCTGAAACAGGCTTGAATTAACTGCCATCAAAGACTTTTTGCAGCTGGTTAAGAGATAGGCAGTCCCTGTTCTCTCTAACTTCCTGTTTCAAAGACTCCATGAGAAAGGTGATGAAATCACTTTGGCTAGAAGCATATCTGTTCTCTATTTAATGGAGGAACACAAAACTAATTGATTCACATTACTGCTGTCACCTACTGCAACCTGGAATGAAACCGAGGCAACTGACCTGGTGCTGAGTTGCATTCAATGTTACATGAGATGAAATTGAAGTGTGATGATTCAGCAGAGCCCCTCAAACAAAGCTCATCACTGAACCTCAGGTATGAATTTCATAGCCCGTACATTCTAAAACAATAAAGCCTCTTGAAAGCCTATTTCTTCTCTCTGGTGGAGCAGGAGATGTGTTGGTGGTATTTCCATCTGGAAGAACAAGGGCAGCAGATACAATGGGAGCACCCTACCTTCAGGTTCCCCTCTAAGCCACTCACCATCCTGACATGGAAATCACCATTCCTTCAGTGTGACTGGGTTAAAATTCTAGAATTCCCTCCTTAAAGGTAGCATGGGTCTACTTGCAGCACATGGAGTGCAGAGGTTCAAGAAAGCACACTAACACCTTTTCAGCGGCTACTCGAGACAAGCAATAACTGCCGGCCCAGCCAGCAGCACTCACAGTATGTGAGTGAATTTTAAAAATATTTACCAAATTATATTGTGAAATCAACCTTACATCATAGAAGTATTTACAACACTGCTGCACCTCAAGTAGTACCATGCATTGTTTCCCTCATCTCTGCTACTGTACTTTCAATATACAAGCATATCTTGCACACTACCTTTAGCACATAAGCACTGCAGTGATTCAAGAAGGCAGATCACTACTGCTTTCTCAAGGGGATTCGGGGCAAGCAATAAATGCTGGCCCGAACAGCGAGACCAATGTGCCAAATGAACAAAAATAAAACAGTTTTTATCAAATGTACCAGAAACTATGTTTAAATTGCTCATTGCCAGATAGATAAGAAAGCAGCTCTGAACTCCTATCAATATTGGCAATATTTATGAATGTCATTCTGAGACTCCCTGAAAGGGCCAAAATATTAACCTATCTTTAGTTTCAATGTTAAAAGACTTTCCGTGTATTTCCAGCAATTTCAGGTTTATTTGTTTATCTAAATTTCTAAACTGTGGTGAATCCAGTGACGAAGTTTAGGCTTCAGCTCACTGGTGTTGTGATTGGGGGTTTGAGGAGGGCAACTGGTTACAGCGTTCGTGATTTTACGGGCTTGCAGCATTTCATCACCAGAGCATTCCCCAAACACCTACTCCCAGTTTGTGCAGAGACAACCTGTTCAATAGACTTGGCCATCAGAACTGGATGCTCCATGCCCCATTTATTGACCCATGAAGTGAAAGTTTGTAATTTTGCCTGAGTCCCATCCAGCAGAAGGGATTTCCTTTTATCCCAAGGGATCTGTCAGCCTCCCTTGTTTATTTCCTCACAGTTGCAAAACCTGGCAAGGGCACCTTCATGGTGAGACACCCTTCTAGAATTTCAACTCTCTTCAACTATGCCCACTTCTCCCACAGGGCTACTGAGGCTCCTGAACTGCTAACTATTGCAAACTCAGGCTTAGTGCCTTCAAGGAGTTTGCAAGTATTCTACCCAGCCAATGGTAGGCAACAAATTGAACCATGAAATTATAGAGTCATAGAATTCCTACAGTGTGGAAGTAGGTCATTCAGCCCATCGAATCCACACTATCCCTCTAAAGAGCATTCTACACAGACCCACCCTATCCCTGCGTTTCCCACCTTAGACATTTTGGGCAATCTAGTACAGCCAATCCATCTAACTTACACATCTTTGGACTGTGGGAGGAAACCTACAGACATGGGGAGAATGTGTAAACTCCACACAGACAGTCACCCAAGGCTGGATTCGAACCTGATGCTGTGAGGCAGCAGTGCTAACTATTGAGCCTGTGCCATCCTATTTATGCTATTTTTTAATTGAATGTATTTTGTTTAGTTTGTATACGTTCTTACAGGTTCCCCCTAACCTGTCACAAAGCAAGACACTGAATGGCTAAGAAGGGAAGCAGGACAGATATTCCTCTCCCCTCCATTGTCAGCATTCTACAAGGTCTGTTGCTACAGGGACACCTTGGTCCACTTCTCCACCACACTCAAAATGTCCCCACAGCACCACAACACCTTCACATGTCATTTCAGAACATGTAGCAACTGCCCATTTACTTCCTCCCTCCTCATTACCCAAAGCCCCAGACACACCTTCCAGGTGAAGAAGCAATTTAGCTGAACTTCATTCAATCAAGCTTCCTGCATTCATTGCTCACAATGTTGTCTCTTCTACTTTGGGGAAACAAAACTGGGTGACTGCTTTGCAGAACACCTACATTCTGTCTGCAAAAATGACCCTGAACTTCCAGTTGCCTGCCACTTCAACATACCACAATGTTCCCTGGCCAACACCTCTGTCTCAGGCTTGCTGCAGTGTTCCAGTGAAGTTCAGTGCAAGTCAGAAGCATAGCATCTCATCTCCCACATGGGGAACCTGCAGCCTTCAGGACTCAATATTAAGTTCAATAATTTTAGGGCCTGAACAGCTCGTTCCATTTTCTTTACCCACCCTCACACTGCAAGTCCTGTCAACATATGGCCTGCTTTCAGCACAGCCAACCCATTTTCACCTACTATTGGACCCCATAATCAGCTTTACTCCTTCCCTGGCTTACTATCAACCACCACTTTGTCTTCCTAACTTTCTTTCACTCCCTCTGGGCTCCTTTACCACACATTTCCCATCCACTCCCTGTCTTCCATGTATATACCACTTTTACTAATTCTGAGGATGGGTCACGGGATCCAAAATGTTAACTCTATTTTCTCTCCACAAGTGCTGCAAGACCTACTGAATTTCTCCAACAATTTCTATTTTTGCTTTAAAAATTATTTTAAAATTTGCTTTAGAAATTTCTACTTGTGCCACTCAATAGTTGATCATTCATTGTGTAACTGTGCATTTGGTGAATGTTTCAAGACCTAACAGTATTTTCTGTCTCTTCTCTTATCCACACCTTAATTATAGTGGATCTATGAAATGTAGAATAGCGTTGAGGTTATGATGATTTGGTTAAGGCTATCTTGGGAATGAATTCCTCGTAGGATTCAATATACAGTTACAATTCAATAGAAGCACATAAACAATCAATAGTTTGAAGCTGTGAGTCATTGTTCATTTCATAATGCTATTATCTCCAAGTCAACAAGTTCAAAATCCACTTCATAGACTGAGTGCACTTCCGTACAATGCTAAGGCAGTGGTGTACTGCTCGAGCGCTATTTTTGGAGAAGACTCCACCTGCTTTCACAGGCGAGTTATTGTAAAATATACCGTGATGTTATAATGAAGAAAAGATCTTTGGTGATCTAGACAATGTTTATCTCTCAAACTATATTACTAAAATCAGATTAAACAAAAACAGAAATTGCTGGAGAAACTCTTTATGTCTGGCAACATCTGTGGAGAGAAAGCAGAGTTAACATTTTGAGTCCCAGTGACGCTTTTTTGAGAACAGTTCTAGTTGCTTGAGCAATTTCTGCGTTTTTTAAAATATATTCCACAATTTCAGCAGTTGTTTGTTTTATCTCACTAAAGCAGATTACCTAATCATCATCACATTGGTGTTTGTAGGAGTTTGGATGTGAAGTGGTTGCTACATTTCCCACATAACGACTTCAAAAGTACATCTTTGGCTGTAAAGTAGTTTGAATGTTCTGACGTGGCAAAATTCATTACATAAACGCAAATATTCAATAGAACCGGCGTCTGCATATTACAGATTTCTGAGGGGAAAGTCGTGATAGGGCAAGTTTACGATTTTAATGCTCAAAATATCCGTGGAAATAACTGGTCCAGGGAATTGGTCTGAATCAACAGCACCATACGGCAGGTATGGGTCTCTGCATGCGGTCAGATGAAGGGAATGTTTCGCACCAGAGCGTACCACACTGAGGGTCAACGAGTTTTATAAGTCCGATCAAATGAGTTAATTTAATTTCAAAGCTCTGAACTCATCGTAACTGTTGTCCCTCCTTGATGAACACAGTGTCTCGACTCGGCAACCTGTTAAACTATTAAAACCGCATTACAAAATATAACTTGCACTTGTTTTCAGACGTCTGGAACGTGTCCTCAGACAGTGGCGGGGCCCCAATTTATCTGATGTTCCCTAACTTGAGAGTTTATTGGTGAATTTAGAAGCCAATCCGCTTAGTATGTCACTGCGGTCGTCAGGCCCCTTGCCCTTCCAGTGAGATTTTTGTGGTTTAAAATCCTTATCAACCGCAGAAGACGTCAAAAGGGGGCATGGCATCATACTGTTCTTAACACGAGTAACTGTCGTCTTGTTTTGACAGGAAATTTCTTTTATGAAAAGGGCGTTGCCTGCTATAACATCTGTTCCTTGCTCTGTAAACTTCTGTTTGTGGCGCTGCTTTGCGTGCGAATGTCTGTTATCTATTAGGGCTTTAATATCATGGGTTGGTGAAGCTGGTTGAGGGGAGAGACAAAAGGTGTTTGCACATGCGTAGGTGCATACAGTCAGGTACTGGGTTCCAGGTATTTGGCTTTTTCCTTCTATAAAAGGTACAAATGAAAAAGGTATCAGCGACCTATTTTGCTGATAAGCATCAGAGATAATGGGAACTGCAGATGCTGGAGATTCCAAGATAATAAAATGTGAGGCTGGATGAACACAGCAGGCCAAGCAGCATCTTGCTGATAAGCATTACTGGATTGCAACAAAATCATTCCTAAACTAGTGTGTGAAATAACAAATTGTTGAGCTGGATGAACACAGCAGGTCAGGCAGCATCTTAGGAGCGCAAAAGCTGACGTTTCAGGCCTAGACCCTTCATCAGAAAAGGTTCTGGATGGAGGAGGGTAACTTCTTCAGGTTAGGCATCCCTGGAAGAGGCTTCGCAGTGAGCTTAAAATTGTATCAGAGATAATGGGAACTGCAGATGCTAGAGAGTCCGAGATAACAAAGTATTGAGCTGGATGAACACAGCAAGCCAAGCAGCATCTCAGGAGCACAAAAGTTGACGTTTTGGGCCTATTCTGATGAAGGATCTAGGCCCGAAACATCAGCTTTTGTGCTCCTAAGTTGCTGCCTGACCTGCTGTGTTCATCCAGCCCCACACTTTGTTATCTCGGATTCTCCAGAATGTGCAGTTGCCAATATTGCTAAACTAGTGTGTACTTATTTTCCTATAGCAGAAGGCCATACCTCCGACAGCCTGGGGTGACAGTACTAACCTGAAATGCCCATTTGGAAACAGAAGCGATTGGGTGCAGTGCTCCTTTATTGGCTGCCTGGTATTGCTCTCCAATTAAGTCAGTAGAGAGTGGCCTGAATAGCCGAGCATTCTATCCTGCTGTCGTGGCGCATTGATACCTCAGAGCTGGAAGGCCCAGGTTCAAGTCGAGTCATAGAGTTGAACACCACGGAAACAGACCGTTCAGTCCAACTGGTCCATGCCTATCAGATATCCCAAATTAAGTACTACCTGTACCAGAGGTGTATCATGACATGTCTGAACAGGTTGATTAAAAATTATCTCTATCATGTTCCTGATGGGACTGTCCCACCATCTCAATAATTAGTCAGTCTGCAGAACCTCCACTGCACTCATTCTATGGAACTTGTCTTGTTATTGTCACTCTGCATTGCAAATGAGTCATCCACCAATTGACCTAAGGCAACCTTCACTGGCTGATATTACCTTATGGTATTCCCCTTCTCAATCTCTGTCTTCAACTGAGCTATGGTGGCCTTCACGTTAAATCATGTGCCTGTCCAGTGAGCGAGCAGCCCTATGGTCTAGTAAGGCAATGGTGACATGAACTTGAATATCTTTGTTTAACAACAAATTATGTGTATCAAATTTAAAATTAGCATCCACTGCATTTGAGGAAGAGAGTTCCAAACATCTATCACCCTTTGTGCATGTAAGTGCCTCTTAACATCTCTCCAGAATGATTTGGCCTTAATTCTTAGACGATGTCCCATAGTTCTTGGATCTCAATCAGTGGAAATAGTTCATCTGCCCTATCTTTTCCTGTTACCATCTTGACTTTGATCAGATCATTCTTAACCTTCTAAATTCCAGGCAAAAGAGACCTACCTTCATAGACTCCGTACAGTGTGGAAGCAGACCATTTGGCTCATCAAATCCACACTGATCCTCTGAGAGCAGCTCACCCAAATCCACACCCACTATATCCTTGTAACCCCTATTTCCCATGGCCAATCCACCTAACCTGCACATCTTTGGACTGTGGGATGAAACCCACACAGACTCAGGGAGAACATGCAAACAGTCGCCCAAGTGTGGAATCAAACCAAGGTCTCTGGTGCTGTGAGGCAGCAGTGCTAACCACTGAGTCACCGTGCCATCTTTTTCTCCCCTATTTCCTGCCACAGTCAGCCCTCCAGCTCCCACTTCTGGTGTCATTCCCTTACATAATCTTTCCCTTGTGGAATCTCTCCTCCTAATCCCTTTGATATTCCTGCAAACTCCCTCTGAGGGCAATATATCCTTTCAAATGTGTGGTGCCCAGGTTTGTTCTCCTTGTTCCCGATGGGGTCTAACCAGGGTTTTGCATAACTGCAGCATAGATTCTGTGTCCTAGAATGCCAGTCCTCATAGATATGTAGTAAAGCCCAGTATTCCATTACCCTTCTTGATTATTGTCCGTACCTGTTCATAACATTTCAGAGATCTATGCACCTGAACCCCAAATCTCTTTTGACATGCACTGTATTTAAATTATTTCCATCTAAAAAATACTTTTTTTAGCTCCAAAATGGATGACTCCACACTTGCTTATATTTGCCACGGCTTTGCACATTCACTTAATCTACCAGTATCCATTTGTAATTTCGTCTACACTGTCCACAATGCCGCCTTAACTTTGTGTCCTCAGCAAATGCGGATATATGACTTATTTTATATTATTACCCATCTTGCATGGATTGGTGTTTAGATGGAGTGAAGTCTTGCTACAGCTGAATATTTCGTTGGTGAGACTGCCCCTGGAATACTATGCACATTTTTTACTTCCTTCAGGAGGAATAGATTTGCAACGGAGCCAGTTCAGAAAATGTTCTCCTTGTCAATTCCTGGGATGAAAGTGTTATTTTAGGAGGGAACACGTCAGGCCTAAAGTCATAGCAGTTCAGAAGAATGAGAGATGATTATTGAAATATATAAAATTCTTAAGGGGCTAGAGTTGGTAGATAATAATAAAATGTTTCAATTTCCTTGAGAAGCTGCTACTAAGAAATAAAGTATAAAAGCAAGGGTTTCTGTCTAAATGAAGAGGAAGATGAATTCCATCTCTGAGAGTGATCAACTTTGAATTCTCTACAGCACAGAGTAGTACAGACTAAGTTACTGAGTATGTTCAAGGCTGAGTTAGATAGATTTTTGTTTAGCAGGGGGAAGGGGTTTAAGCATTATGGGAGATTGGCAGAAAAGTTAAATTAAGGCCACAATTAGACCCGCGCAGACTTGTCAAATTGTCTAATTCTGCTCCTATCTCTTATGATCTTATGGTGCGGGACGTATGGTCACAATGAAGGAAACCAGAAGGACATTGTCATAGACATTCTTCTGCAGCATGAAAAAGCATTCTTGTTGTACCTGGCTTCACAAAATAACATTTGCAATTTATGTCTACAGGTAACTTTGGCTATATTATCAGTTAATCTAAATGTATTTCAAATGGGCCCCAAATTGCTTCTCAAAAGTGCTCACCACTTGAAATAAGCAGGCATTTAGCCATCCAATGTTAGGCATTTGTGAAAGTAGCAGTGAGCTGGTCCTCAAAATCAATTAGACAATTTTAAGATTGTTATTTTTTGGCATTACTCTGTTGTGGCAATCTAAAATCAATCCCAATTTCCAGAAGCTACTCTGAATAGAGAAAGCAATTGAACCCAAAAGTTATTGATACTTTTCTTTCACAAAAGCTTGCATCCTTCAGAATGGCTCATGGAGATTCATATCTGGTCTAAACTGTGGAAGGATCTATGGAAGCATGGCAACAACCCCGACATATCCCTTGATATGGTTGACAATAACAGGAAGATCTGCTCACATCTCTCATTGTAATTTAATGATTTGGTCAGGAGGAACAATATCTTGGCAGATCTGAGATCCTGAACATATTCTAGGCCATACTCCCTTAGCTGGTAGCACGCTGTCTCCAGCCCTAGGAAGTTTGGCATGAATATACACAGTATGTATAAAGGTGTTGAAATTTAGCCACTCTCACCTACATCAATGAAAGATATTCAGTTGGAGCTACAACTGCAATTCTATTTCTTATATAATTTTTATTCATTTCATTTTCAAATGCTTATTAATTCATTATGTTAAAACCTCTGCTTCAGTAATTATTTGTGTTACATACTGATCTAGATTCAAATAACCTTCAGTGTAAAACATATTTTGTAACTTCACATTTTATTTGTGTTGTTTCTAACCTTGATATTACATCCCCGTGTTTGACAAGGACATAAAACAAAAAGGCTTCAATGTTGCAATCCTGTAAAGGGCAAACCAGAATACCATAGCATCTGAAAGAAGAAAGAAAGTTTCTCATGTCATGTCACAACGCGTGCTTTAAAGTTAGAGAAGTTCTGGAAAGATTATTTTTCAACCTTTCAGAGTCAGATGTCCTGCATCTTAGTTTTTTTTAAAGTTTTTCAAACTATAATAATAATCTTGGTTGTTTTAATACTTTAGAGGAACTTCACAAATGCAAGCCATTGTTCTTGTTTAGCATTGGCTGAGGCCTGTAGCTTCTGTTGGATAAAATGGCACATTTCATTGTAAAGGTAGGAAAATATAAATTTACGTTAGTTTCTGACAGTTCAACAAGAAAGTTTTTATTTCAATTCTCCATATTGCTGTTCTGTCTTCTGTTGATTTTTTTTTCAAATCAAAACATGTTAATATAATTAATGCAACACTACCTTTAAAATATCAACATAAATGTTTGGTTCATCACAATCATCATTTTGTATCATTACAACACAGACAAGGACTATGGAGTCAAAACTCTTTACAATCCATTTCAGGCAGCTTTTACTGAAGGATCATCTCCTCCCCTTACAGGTAGGATGGGGTAACAACAAAATCATACCATGATATGTGTGGAAGGCTTACAACCATGTACAGACTAACTGTGCTTACCATTTTACAATCAAAACATCTGCTTGGCCTCTAAACATAACCACAAATAATCAAAGCTGGTCAAATCCGTGATATTACAGGAGACCTAATCATATTATACATGAAATTATCCACATAACATTTCACTACATAGTTTGAAAATTTGATGTATGTTATTTACAGTTAACAAACAATAAAGACGACAGGCAGCAACTTTGAAAGAACTAAGCAAGAATTAGAGCATTCAATAGGATTAGTAGCTTAATAGTTTTCAATAATGTTCAAAGTTCAAAGAATTATGCATATGTTGTCATAAATTATGCTTTAATAATAGAAAGCAATAAAAGTAATATTCATTAAAATTTATCATAAAAGATTTTAAAATATACCTGTGAATAAACAATACCAATGATAAGTATCATTCTGTTAAAATTGAAAATATATAGCCAAACTAACTGAAAGCATTTACCAGTGAATTAAGTTCAGAATACACCGAGGGAACAGTGGAAATCTTTTACAAGAATTTATGGAACAGGCCAGACACAACAAATGTGGTGTAGTAATTACTTGCAATGAATGCATTGTTGGAAGATCCCTTTGTGTTGCAGAGTAACATGGTGACCTTCTGAAGTTGCAATAGTGGAAAGGTCCATCTAGCTGACCAACCTACTTCCCAACATTACCTTGAAGCAATTTCCAATCAATAAACTGTGAATTCAATGCATACAGTCATTTCAATTGACTTGTTTTCTATAATAAAGGCAGGAAAAATGCTAAATGTACTTGCAATAGTTAACTAGAGTAATGTTCAACTTAATAACTTGAAAGTATACAAAGACTAATTGGAGAAACTAAAACAGTATTACCTGGATATTCCCGTTAAAGTTTTAATAATATGATGTGTTAATTACTGCCAATAAATCTCACTGGCACAATTGACTATGACATGTGTGTTGTCTCTTTTTATTCAGGTTGTAATTGCTGTTGGATGTGTTGAAAATATCAAGCTTCAAAAGGAAACATTTTATTTCTAGTCTTGTTTTTCCTTTTTCAATTAACCCCTTTATTCAATCAACCACTTTCCCCCTCTTCATTCTCCCTTTTGTATCTGATTTGTATTGAGCTAACAACTCTCTGCTTCCTTGAAACACTTGTATTTGTAATGTCATAATCCCACAATCTGGTTGGACAGGATGCAAAATGTGGTTCTTCTTGTCCTGGAATTACGTTGCAGTTCCAGCAACTTGGTGAAAAGCAGCCCTGAAAAGAATGTGGAAATCTAAACACGTGAAGTGAAGTCAGCAGGCATGGTTAGACCCCTGGCTGCAGCAAATTTGTCTGGATTTTAATGACTCTTGGGATGTGGAATGGCATCATGGTTAGCAAGACATGGTTGGTCTGAGCGGCCTGTTCCTGCACTGTACTGTTCTACATGACTGTTGTTAGTGTGGCCATATTCATGGCCCATCCTTAATTATCTTGAGAACTCGTTGGGGCCTTCTTGAGGATACTGATGTGCTTCAAATATTTTCAACCCAAAAATGATGAAGAAATGATTTACCTGGAAGGAAAAGAAAACAAATTTAGCCAATTGAAAAATGAAAGATAACATTACAAAACAGAAATGCAAAAGCAAAGTATAAGAAGGAATAAGTGATGGACAAATTGTTGTGCAGACAAGATTTCCCATTTTCTCTTTCCAGAGACAACATTCAGTGCCTCAGACAGCTACCCTATGAAGAACATTAGTTGGGCTAGTTATACAATCAATTGTTCACAGAAAGTTCACCAGAATGATCCATGGTATGGAGGGATTGACTAATGATCAAAGGTCAAATAGATTCAGGCTCCACTCGCTGGAGTTTAGAAGAATGAGAGGTGATCTCATTGAAACATGTGGATTCTTAAGGGGTGTGATGGGTTAAATGCTGAGAGGATAATACCCCTCATGGGAGAGCCTACACCAGAGGGAATGGTCCCAGAATAAAGGGGGAGTGCAATTTAAGACCGAGATGAGGAGGAATTCCTTGTCTCAGAGGGTTGAGAGTGTTTGGAACTCCCTGCCACAGACAGATGTGGGACACAATCCTTGTCAACAACAAAAACAAAGTTGCTGGAAGGGTCATCGGACCCAAAACAGATGCTGCCAGACCAGCAGAGCTTTTCCAGCAACTTTGTTTTTGTTCCTGATTAACAGCATCCGCAGTTCTTTTGGTTTTTATTACAGAAGTAATCTAATCTAATCCTTGTGTATGTTTAAGGCTGAGATAGATTTTTGATCAATGGGGAATTCGGGTTGGGGGTGGGGAGGGCTTGAAAAATGTATGATCAACCATGATGCTATTGAATGGGGATGGACAGGCACTTGGGATGAACAGCTTACTCCTGTTCCTATTTCTTGTGGTCTTATGGCCTAATAGCAATACTTTCACAAAAGCAAATTTTCACTAAAGTCATTGAATATTATCACCTAGTGTGCATTCTGTATAACGGATGCTATAAAATAACAGTTGCTTCCAACGTTTCCGCAGCAGTTAGGCAGCGGTGGTTGTAAATGCCCCTTATTCTTTGGGTTTGTTTTTGAATTCATTATTCAAACTAGTTTCCTTTGGTCGAGCTAAGAAATTACGATTCTCGCTGTGCGCATGCGCAGGTCCAAGTGGCACTTAAGTTTGGAAACTTCATACAATATCTTCATACTTAGAGAACGCTACAAGAAGTGAACTTCCGCCAGTATAACGGTCAGGGCTGTTGGAAATCGTGCAGAATGACTGAAGATTCAGAGTTCGATGAAATGGTAAGAGAAGGTTTAATCAATATCTAAATGTTCCTTTAAGTATTTTTATGTTTGTAAATACTTGTACATTATGAAACAAAATTAAAAATCATTTGTACTTAAAGAGATGATGTTTTATTTACAAAATATACTTTTAAGTGTTGCAAATGCACTTATGTATAGTTTGTAGATGAATTTATCTGAGTAAAGTGTGCAGCTTACAGTTTACCTATGGTAGTTGTGTGCGAAGCAAGAATGAACACAATCATTTTAACACTTTTAGATATTGAAGATATCACTGAAAAGCCAATTGGAGTTTTATGGGTTTTGTTTTTAATGCTTCCAGTTCGAAATTAAACTCTCCAAATTGTGATCATTTAGTGAAACCGGCTGCAGGGGAAGAAAGTTGAAAAGGCATTTTACATTGCTGATCTGATTTAGCCTCGAGTATCTGGTTAGGGGTTTTCATGTTACCGCGTCTGGTATTCCGATTTGCTGTTTGAAACCAGCGCGGTTTAGATTCTTGAGCTTTGGAACTAAGAAATCACAGGAGGTAGAAAGTTTAAAATAACAGCGTTCAACCACAGTTTTTCCGAGTTAAAAGGCATGCTTCATTGATGCCAATGAATAGATCCGTTCGCATTCGTCTCTTCCACATAGAGGAAGCACCTATACCTCCAGGTGACCTGGTCTCGCAGGTATATTTAACTCGGGGCATATACATTTGGCACATGCCGATATTGTTGAAAGAGGTCACTCATGCTGCAACTGTCATGCATGGGGAACAGCTAACCCAGTAATAACAAACAAATCTCCTCAGACTTCTGCTGGACTTTACTAACGACTCAGGGAAACTTCAGCGCGTGGGGTGAAATACCTGAGAAAGAAAACGTTGAAGTGGTTAACAAGTGGCAGTTAAAATTTCGGTGCCAAGTAGCAAGGAGCAGAATAGCATAGAACTGAGCGCTGTTTGAACACAATTACTGCAAGCATGAGTCCCACGTGAGTGAACCCCAACCTCCCTTCCCCCGCTCCCCACCCCAGCAACTAGGAGTCAGTCCTGCTTTGTGATGAGAAATCGTCACTGTGACTTCCTTTGTAAAAATCCCCCGCTGTTCCATTAAAAAGTGAAACACGCACTCAAGGCAGCGCTGCGCTTCCCAAACCCAATCTGCCTCTCGGTGAATTTTCAGCGTATTTTGTTTTCAGCACGCAGCGGGGTCCCAGACCCGGTGTGTCTCCTCACACGTGGACTGCCTAGAGTTGAACAATGCCGATGCTGGAAATCTGACTCAAAACCAGACGTTCCTGAAGAAACTCAGCAGGCCTGGCAAAATGGGACTGGAAACGCTAAGTGACTCTCTCCCTCTCGCCACAGACGCTGCGTTTTTCCAGCCATTTAGAGTTTACTTTTGACAGTTGTAACTCAATCCCGCAACAACAACCACACGGCTGGCCTTAGCCGTTAACAAGTTCAAAACTTGTGGCTGTCAGAAATTCTAACCCAAACAACCCAAAAGCCTGTTTCCTATTGGAAACTTCAGGGGTGGGTGGTAACCACGTGGTTCTGATGGTAATAAAAAGCCGAGGCTGAAAAAATATCGATTAAACTGACGGTTTGGGTGTTGGTTAATAAAGCTTGTTGTTTATTTTACAGTATTATCGCCTGGCTTATGATGCCAATTATCCCAATGACACTGACGCGTACAATTACACATATCCAGAGGGTGCCTTATGCGATGGAGAAAACGCGTACTTTAAAAGCATTTTCTTACCATGTGTCTACTCGCTGGTGTTTGTGCTGGGGGTGGTGGGCAATGGCCTGGTGGTGGTCATCATGGGCTACCATGGAAGAGTGCGCACCATGACGGACAAATACAGGCTGCACCTGTCGGTGGCGGATTTGCTGTTTGTCTTGACCCTGCCCTTCTGGTCTATCGACGCGAGCCTGAATTGGTACTTCGGAGACGCGATGTGCAAGATCGTGCACATCATCTACACCGTCAATTTGTACAGCAGCGTGTTAATTCTCGCCTTCATCAGCCTGGACCGCTACTATGCGGTGGTGCATGCGACCAACAGCACGGGACCGCGGAAGCTGCTGGCTGATCGGTTAGTCTATGTGGGCGTCTGGTTACCAGCCATTCTGCTCACCGTGCCCGACATGGTGTTTGCTAAAACGAGAAATCTCGACGACAGGGTGGTGTGTGAGCGCATTTACCCCGCAGACACGTACCAGTTCTGGATGATGAGTTTCCGAATCCAAGGCATCGCGGTGGGCTTCGTTCTGCCCGCCCTGGTCATCCTCATCTGCTACTGTATCATCATTTCCCGGCTGTCCCGTTCCACCGGCTTGCAGAAGCGCAAAGCCCTGAAAATCACCATCATCCTGATCGTCACCTTCTTCTGCTGCTGGCTGCCCTATTACATAGTCATCTCCATTGACACGGTGATGCTCATGAAAGGCAGCGCCTACTCCTGCGATCTGGAGCAGATTGTCATCACCTCGATGGCCATCACTGAAGCCATTGCCTTCTTTCACTGTTGCCTCAATCCCATTCTGTACGCTTTTGTCGGGGTTAACTTCAAAACTTACACTCGAAGAGTCTTCAATCACTCTGACACCAGATGCTCCTCTCTTAAGAAACTCAAAAGCAAAGACAGACGAGGAGCCCATCCGTCAGTTTCTACCGAGTCTGAGTCTTCCAGTCTTCAGTCAACTTGCTAACTTATTCCCGACTCCACTTTTGTAAAAAAAAATCTGCATTTATGCATATCAATATTTTCACTACTGCGTCCAATTCTAAATGTTGTTTAATGTTGCGTTTGCTATTTATATAGAGTTATTTATGTCTCCAATTCTTTGTCACCTTATAAATACTATTGTGTATTCTGTTCTGTAAATGGTTCTAAAACTCTTGAGAGAAAACAGCGGCAGGGAAACACGTGTAGCTGAGCTTCATTTAGTTTTTGAGCCCATATTCTTTTGTCATTTGCAATGATGTAAATAAACTATGCGTTTGAATAATAAATAATATTTACTTCGCGTAAGTATGCCATTATAATTGGCTTTTGCTTGAGTCAGTTTGCTAGAAGCGAATTTGCGAACTTGACTTGCTATGGATTATGTAAATAAATACATTGTTTCTCATCTGAAATGTTACAGCATTTTTCTGTCCACCATATCATATCGTTATATGGATATAGCTACACACACCAATATCAAAATATCTACCTTTCATTTTATTGTAACAAGACCCACAAAGGACTGGAGGGGGGTTCAGCCTTTCATTTATGGTCATCAAAGGTTCTATTCAAGAATTAGAGGTAAATACCTCATTGACCATCATCTGATACAGAAAAGTATTGGTAACCTGGTCCAGAAGGCATGAGAGGATTTCTAATTCCATATCTGTGTCCTTAGATTTGCTTGTTCTTAGAGACTTAAAAGGCAACTCTCACAGGAGTGCAAGGAATGTCATGAAAGCCTTTGAAAGAAAAGCAAGGGGACATTCTCCAGTGTTCTAGCTAATGTTTAATTCTCAAGCAACTTCACTAAAACGACAGTTGATCTGGTTATTATCATATTACTTTGGAAGCTTCAATTAGCTTTAGGTTTTCCATCCAAAAAAGTAGCTCATTAGCTGTAAATTGCTTTGGAAGTCCTGAGGACATGAAAGGCCAAAACACAAACCTTTATTTTCTTTCTCTTAGTTTCAAAGCCAATTCCAAATGTAAATAGTCAATAACGGACACTGTTCTTCATAAATCAGTTATTAACTGAGGTATTTTCATTAAACTATTTCTGGTATTATTTGCCCAAAAACAATCAACCAGTAGAATTTGCAATAAACAATACAAATTGCAAGATAATTATTAGAGGATGGCATGTTTCAATGTAAAACAGGGAGCAACAGTCAAGGAGAGATTAATGGTAATTCTACAGCCATATTGGATGGGGGCTGCCCAACTGAAATTGTGCTGTTCAGTTTATACCAAGCTCTGGCGTGACAAAATTAAATCCTAATTGCTGGAGCCCAGATGCTGGCTGAATGCTAATGTTAAGGATGTCTGAAGTAGTTCGTCGTCCATAAATATTTAAAAGTTTTCAAATAAATATTAAATATCTCAAGCAGTCAAAAAGACCACTTGAAAACATCGTAGCAAGTGCAAAGGAAAACGGCACACAAATACTTATGTGGGCATTGTCAAAACTAATGCTCTTTAAGCAACTGCAAACCCAATCTTGTGTCAATACAAGGTCAACATTTTTTCACAAAATTGTAAAAGTAGCCTTCACTTCTGTCTAGTATCTGGTAAGTTATGTAAACTGTTAAATTTCAAGATGATACATGTTAGATAAGATATACATTTCTAGTTGAAAACACACAGTCCACCAATTTTATCACAGCACAAATCATTTCACTTTGTTTACTATCATTCTTGCAGCCTATACTACTGTTACCCAAAACTTTGACCATCTTTGTTCTAAATATATACATGCCATTTACCATACCTTAACTGTATACAGAGGAAACTGATTTCTGTATCCCTTATCAGATTTGGTGCAAGATTTTTGGCAGTTTGCTTGAATCATATTTTTCTTTGGAACATGGAAGTAAATTTAATTACTCAGCACATGATATTAAATTGATTTTTTCCTGTTAAAATGAAGGTAAAGATTAAAAATAACCATGGAACACAGTGACCAATCTGCTTCCTCTGGAGTGTAGAGCACAAATATGAGATCCTTGAGCTTGAGTTTTTTTTTCATTCACAGGCTATGGATATGATTGACTAGGCCAGCATTTATTGCACAAGAGGGTGGGTAAAGAGTCAATCACATTGGAGTCACGTGTAGGCCAGAAGATTTTCTTAGTCAACCAGATGGGGTTTTCCCAGCTACTGTTTGATGATTACCATTAGACTGTCAATTCCTGAGTTTTATTGAATTTAAATTCAACTATCTGCCATGGTAGGACATGAACCCCGAAAATTTCCTGGGTCTCAGGCTTCATAGCCTAGCATAACACCATTAGGCCATTACCTCCCATGTGCAACAAAACTGCTATAGCAACTTTTACATAGAGATACAAACACGTGGCAACTTGGAAACAAAATCTTTGACAAAGTTATTTTGTACTCTAAATGGGCAATAGCCCTAATTCCATCTATTTTCTGTACTCACTGATCCCTGTTTTATCTTTCCTTTAAACAGCTACCTAGCCTATTCTTACATGGTCTTTCTTTAAATCATTACATTTTATATCCATAGCGTTGTTGCCAGAGTTCAAACTCTTGGATTAAGTCTTGATTCAACCTTGAAGCATAAATATCAAAGTTTAACAGTCCAATACAGCACTGAAGAAATGACGCATTGTTGAAGATACCATCTCTGCATTGAGGTATCCCATCTGCCTGCTCAAATGTTATTTCAATGAAGAGCAAAGAAATTATCCCTAGCATCCTCGTCAATATTTATCCATCAATCAATATCACAAAGAAAAAACCAAAGTTGCTGGAAAAGCTCAGCAGGTCTGGCAGCATCTGTGGAGAAGAAAACAGAGTTAACGTTTCGGGTCCAGTGACCCTTCCTCAGAACTCAGCAACACATTATAAAATAAAGCACACTATTTTATCTTTGCACATAACCTTGGTTAGGGTTAGTCACAATGTAATGCACAGTTTTGCTTGCCTCATAGGCTGCATGATACTGAGGTTTTGGAAAGAGTGCAAAGGATAATCACAAGATTTATGTCTAGTTGAAAACATCTTTGTTACTAAAATGGGATAAGCATGCAGATCTCAGCACTTTATAGAGGTAAAGACTGAGGGTGATTTCATCAAGATTTATGTGAGGCATTTAAATTGTATTTCTTGAGATAGATTGTTATAACCAAGAAATTTAAGGAGGAATAGGGATCTTCATCTAAAGCTATGTCAGAGCAAAGTAGTCAGATGTCAGAAGGTGGTTTTCTGCTAAGAAAACATGAACCCTGCGGAACGTTGCCAGTCCATCCAGTTAATGTTGATTTACTGAATACATTCTGGTAGAGATCATCTCACAAAAGGTATCAAATAACAGTAATCAGGACCAGAGTGGCTCCCAGGAATACCTTCAATCATCCAATGAGAGCAGAGAAGAGGAATTTTCCAGATTTTCTTTCCAATTTTGCACCCTTAGAAACTCCAACACCACTTTACCCATTGTCAGCCAGTTCCTGTTTTTATGTTCCTGTGTTAAAACACTTCCTGCTTCATTAAATGAATGGACAAAAAAAAGGCTGGAGTTGACAAGTTCCTGATTTAACACAATTCAGTGAGTTTGTATAGTTAAACATTAATGCTTATTCACAAACAAAAACATAATAAAAGCTTTGTAGTTTAACATGTATGTATTTCCAAAACTGGTGCACACCAAAATACAAACTTCAGATATATTAAAAAGATAAAGAAGTTCTCTTACATTAATGATATATATCAATAAACAGCAATGTATTGTTCAGAAAACATCTCAAGGGGTTTCTTTATTATCCATAAGTCACAAAAAAGCACAGACGTTACTTATTCTGTGAGGAGAGGTTCACAATAAAATAAAAACACAATTGTTAATTCATTTGTGTCAACATGAGATCAAGAAACAGCTGAAGGCATTGAGGAATGAAAAGCTACGGGATCTGAATTCCAGCAGAAGTACTGAAGACTACCTCTAGAACTAAACATGCCCCGAGGCAACAAAAACAGAAGTTGCTGAAAAAGCTCAGCAGGTCTGGCAACATCTGTGAGGAAAAAATCAGAGTTAATGTTTCGGGTCCAGTGAACCTTCCTCAGAACCCAAAATGTTACTTTGACTTTTTCTTCACAGATGCTGCCAGATCTGCTAGCTTTTCCAGCAACATCTGTTTTTGTTCCTGACTTACAGCATCCACAGTTCTTTCAGTTTTTATGTCCCTAGTCAAGCTGTTTCAGTGCAGATACAACGCTGGTACATACCTGGCATAGTGGAAAATGGTCCAATGCCCTATCCACAAAAAGGTAGAAATTGTCTCATTGGGCAGATGCAGCATGCATTCATGAAAGGCAGATCATGTCTAACTTATTTACTGAAATTCTTTGAGGACTTACGTGCACAGTGGACAATGGAGAATCAGTAGACGTGGTATATCTGGAGTTCCAGAAGGCATTTGATAAGGTGCCTTACAAAAGGCTGCTGTATAAGATGAAGTGTTATGGGTGATGTATTAGCATGGGTAGAAGATTGGTTAACTAACAGAAAGCAAAGAGTGGGGATGAATGGGTGCCTTTCTGATTGGCGATCAATGGTTATTAGTGTGCATCACGGATCAGTGCTGGGACTGCAATTGTTTACAATTTACACAGATTATTTGGAGTTGGGGACCGCATGTAGTGTGTCAAAGTTTGTAGACGACTCTAAGATGAGTGGTAGAGCAAAGTGTGCAGGGGACACTGAAAGTCTGCAGAGGGATGTAGACAGGTTAAAGTGAGTGGACAAGAGTCTGGCAGATGGAGTTACAATGTTGGTAAATGTGAGGTCATTCATTTCAGTAAGAATAACAGCAAAATGGACTCTTATTTAAATGGTGAAAAGTTGCAGCTTGCTGCTGTGCAGAGGGACCTTGATGTCCTTGTGTATGAATCACAAAATGTTGGTTTGCTGGTGCAGCAGGTAGTTGGGAAGACAAATGGAATATTGTCCTTCAGTGCTAGAGGGATGGTAAGGCCACATATGGAGTACTATGCACAGTTTTGGTCTCCTTACTTGAGAAAGGATGTACTAGTACTGGAAGGGGTGCAGAGAAGATACACCAGGTTGATTCCAGAGTTGACAGAGTTGGCTTGTGAGGAGAGATTGAGCAGACTGGGACCATACTCATTGTAATTTAGAAAAATGAGGGGGGCTTTTATAGAAACATATAAAACTATAAAGAGAATAGACAAGATAGAAGCATAAGGTTGTTTCCACTCATGAATGAAACCAGAACTACAGAGTTTAGCCACAGAATAAGGGGGAGCAGATTTAGGGATGAGTTAAGGAGAAACTTCTTCATGCAAGGGACTGTGAATCTATGGAATTCCCTATCCAGCTTAGTAGTTGAGGCTACCTTGTTGATAGATACATAGGTGCTTGAACAATAAGGAATTAAGGGCTATGGTGACCAGGCAGTTAAGTGCAGCTGAGGCCACAAAAAGATCAGCCATGAACTTATTGAATGGCGGAGCAGGCTTGAGGGGCCAGATGGCCTACTCCTACTCCTATTTCTTATGTTCTTATGGTCTTTTTATGTTCCTTTTTTTCTGGTTGACTTTTTGATTGCTGTTTGCTGAGCCTTAAGGTCTACTTACTACTTGCACATTAGCACCTTGTCAAGCTGTTTTGTTGCAATGTATTGCTGATTTTGATGGTTGACACTCAAGATGAGTCAATATTTAGCTCTTGGTCATATCCACTAACTTTGCAGGCTGCAGAACACTTTTTTGAACAAATTAGCCTGATGACAGATGGGCTTTTAATTTGCAAAGGCATTTTACGTATTCATAAAAGTATAGAATCTCTACAGTGTGGAAATAGATCCTTCGGCCCAACAAGTCTACACCAACCCTCACAGCATCCCAATAGACCTATCCCCAATCACCCACTAATCTTCATGAGCCTGAGCCCTATGGGCAATTTAGCAAGGCCAATCCACCTAACCTGCACACCTTTGGACTGTGGGAGGAAACTGGAGCACCTGCAGGAAATCCGTGCAGACAGAGGGAGAATGTGCAACTACACACAGGGTAGAATCGAACCCCCGGTCCCTGGCACTGTCAGGCAGCAGCGCTAACCACTGAGCCACCGTACCACCCCCCGATCATCTAATATATTAGTATATTGTGAGTATTTTAAGGATTTGTAGAGAGTTGTTATCGTTTCAGTATTAGAATTTCAGCAAGCAAAAGCGGACAGTTAATCCAAGAACAATGACTAATGAAGAATGAAGATACCTTGCAATTTCAAGTTATTCAAGGAATCAGGAAATCTTTAACCAAGGGAATGTATCATCAGAGGTTCGAGAGTCAGAAGATGCATAAGTCACAAGGCAAAATCTTTACTGGCGACACACTGGAGGGGTATGTAACAAGTCTGAAATAACAATCAAAAAGCTGCAAGAGAGTTAATTGTGATTGTACTGAGAAAGAAATTTAGGTAGGCGGGTAGTTCTGAGGTCATGGCCTGAAAGTAGAATCAAGCAGCCACAATTAGGTTAGGAGTGAAACCTAGCCACCCTATAACGAAACTCATAAGAAGGTCAGAGAAAAGCTGAAAACCTGAAAATCAATTTAAAAAAGAAAATGACAGTCAAATCTGAGTGAGGCAACTGTACCATGTAATTTCCAGCCTTTTTATATTTCAATAATATACGATAACCATAAAAATATTTTTATATGCATAAATAATCACTAAAGCAGTTTGGTTCAATACAGTAGCATATGGAGAAACAGACAGTGGAGTTTGAGTCTATCAGACTAACAAACCAAAGGGATTTCTTATTGTACAAGATTACATTTCTGTACACTTGAAGCAGTTGGAGGGTCCAATAACTGAACGGATCCCCATTTAACTTCAGCAGAAAGACCTTAATGGTGTCTTTCCCCACTGTGCCTTGGCAGCAGATGCCCCAAGCTTTAGTGTGTCCCTCAGCATTTAATCCTGGACCTTGGAATGCCAGCCTGCAATGCTCAGTCAAAGTCAACTCCTTGCTGTGCAAGACCAACAATTTTCAGACAGAATCTCCAGTCATCACACGTTCACAAACAACAAAATATGATAATGACCAGATAATCTACTTTTGGTATGTTGACTGGGGGATAAACATCAGCAGAGGCAGTAGAGATTACTCATAATGAAAACAAAACATTTGACAAATTGAACAGATCTGGCAACATCTGTGGGAAGAAAACATTTTGAGTCCAATATGACTGTTTTTTCTATCTGACTTAAAAATATGAACTGTTTCTCTCTCCACAGATGATGCCAGATCTGCTGAGTTTATCCAAAATTTTCTGTTTTTAATGCAGATGTCCAGCATCCACAGTTTTTGGTTTTATTTTACTGCAGAAACTCTCCTGGCACTTCTTCAAAGTAATGTTACAGGATCTTTTATGTCCATCCAAGCAGATATGCATAGCTTTGACTTAACATCTCATCCAAGATAGACCACCTTGACTCACTGACATCTCTTCTGTATTAAGCTGCAGCATTAGCCTTGATATCTGTTCTCAAGCCCTGAATGGGATTTGAATATAAATCATTGTGAATCAGAGGCAAGAGTGTTACACAAATATATAATTCAATTGGTAATACACAATATAACATTAAAAAGTGGCATATCAATAGTCATAAAATGAATTACTTACAAGTCACAATGCAGGAAAGAGCATTAATTTGTATTGGAAATTCACAAATGGTCTGAGAAATATCCAAAATTATTATTTCCATCATTTGATTTAAGTGACTGAAGTTTGGATTACAAACAAGAACAGAAATTGCTGGAGAAATTCAACAGGTCTAGCAGCAGCTGTGAAAAGAAAGCTGAGTTAGTGTTTCAAGTGCAGTGACTTATGAAGATCTATTCCACTTATGAAGAGTCACTGGCTTGGAAACATTAACTCTGATTTCTTCCTACAGATGTTGCCAGACCTGTTGACTTTCTCTAGCAAGTTGTTTTTGTTTTAGATTTCCAGCACCCGCAGTTTTTTATTTTATAGTAGCTCGGATTATTTGTTCTGTCCCTTATAAATCTCGCAATATTTCCTATTATCCAATCACCTGAAGACAAACTGAGAACGTTATGTGGCTTTCAAGTGGTGAGTTTACAGAATCAACTGTGCCACAGGGAAGAGGGCCATTTCTCTACACTGATAATGGGGACTGCAGATGCTGGAAAATCCAAGATAATAAAATGTGAGGCTGGATGAACACAGCAGGCCCAGCAGCATCTCAGGAGCACAAAAGCTGACGTTTCGGGCCTAGACCGAGAGAGGTGTTGAAGGGTCTAGGCCCGAAACGTCAACTTTTGTGCTCCTGAGATGCTGCTGGGCCTGCTGTGTTCATCCAGCTTCACACTTTATTATCTTCATTTCTCTACACTGTTGAGTTCATACTTGCCTTATGTAATGTTGGAGGAAGATGCAATCAGTGAAGTACAACAACATAGAAATAGGAATACGCCATCCAGCCCCTTAAGCCTGTTCTGACATTCAATGAGATCATGGCTGATCTATGGCTTAATTCCATATACCTGACTTTGGCCCATATCCTCTAATACCTTTACTTAACAAACAAACTACTTTTCTCAGATTTAAAATTAATAACTGATCCTGGATCCACTGCCATTTGGAAAAGAGTTCAAAACCTCTACGACTTTTTTGTGTATAGAAGTGCTTTGCAACATCTCTTCTGAAAGGATAGGCCTTATTTCTCAGTCCATATCCCCTAGCTTTAGAGTCCCCAACCAGTGGAAGTAGTTTGTCATCTCGATCTTTTCCTTTTAATACGTTGAAGACTTTAATTAGATCACTCCTTAACCTTCCAAATTCTGGAAAAAAACATGCCTAATTTGTTTACTCTCTCATCATTCCACGAAAAGTCCAGGTATCAGTCTTGTAAACCTTCATTGTACTCCTTCCAAGGCGACAATATCCTTCCTAAGGTAGGGTCTCCAGATCAGCTTACAGAACCCCAAGGGGCATCCAGTCATGATTTTGTAAAGTCTGCAGAATAACTGCTGTGTTTTGATTTGATTTGATTTGATTTATTATTGTGGCATGTACTGAGATACAGTGAAAAGTATTGTTTTGTGTGCTATTGAGACAAATCAAACCTGATGTAAGTACATGAGTTAATGGAACAGAATGCAGAATGTCATGTTCTACACACATACAGTAAAGGTGCAGAGAAAGATCAACTCTAATAAATGTGAGGTCCGTTCATAAATCTGGTAAAAGTGGAGAAGAAACTGTTCGCAATTCTGCTAATGCGTGTATTCAAACTTTTGTATCTTCTACCCAATGGAAGAGGGTGGAAGAGGTATAACCAGGGTGGGAGGGGTCTTTCATTATGTTGGCTGCTTTCTCATGGCAACAGAAGTATAGATGGAGTCAATGGATGGAAGAAAAACAGGAACAAAAACAAAGTTGCTGGAAAAGCTCAGCAGGTCTGGCAGCATCTGTGGAGGAGAAAAAAGAGTTAATGTTTTGGGTCCGGTGACCCTTCCTCAGAACTGGTTGAGAGGGGCAGTGAAATTGAAGCGACTGCTGTCACGTCAACAGTTCTCGATGAAAAGATCAAGTGCAGGTAAGAGGCCAGAGGGAGGAGTCTAGGTGGAGGGGCAGTGTTGGAGTTGGGCAAAGGGGTCTGTGGGGCAGGGAGAGGAATCTTGTCCGAAGAAATGGGCATGGAGGCAAAGACGACGGAAGAACAGTTCAGCGTCATGTCGTGCCCAGAATTCACAAAGGTGGGAACACAGAGGGATAAAGCTGAGGCCTTTGCTGAGTACAGAGCATTCAGCATCGGACAGCGGAAGGTTAGGAGGGATGGTGAATACCCGACAGGAGGTGGGGGGAGCTGGGAGAGGGGATAGAGTCAGGAGGAAGGGAAGGAGAGGTAGGTTCCAGAGAGCCATGGGTATTTTTGAGTTGGTGCATCTTGTGGGCCTCGATGCCTGAAAGAAAAAGAAAAAGCTTTTTGTTAGCACGATGAATGAGCCGGAGGATGAAGTGGAACTGTGGAGTGGTACAGCCCTGTGCCAGTGTGTTATGGTGCTGTTGGAGAGCTAGGTTGAGAGTATGCATGTGCTGCTGCATGGCTCTGAGTGTGGGTCTCAGGATGTGGCGAGAGGGCCGAACTGTTCTTCCGCCGTCTTTGCCTCCGTGCTCATTTCTTCCAACAAGATTCCTCTCCCCGCCCCACAGACCCCTTTGCCTAGCTAACCGTGGAACGTTGAACATCATGGTGGTATCTATGATCCTGGGAGAATTCAAAACGTGAGGGATGAAGTTGAGTTGGAATCCAGGTGGAGTGAGTCTGAGCTGGAGGCAGTCACTGAGGAATGTGATAGGGCTGTGGAAATGAGTTTTACCAACTACCTCGACAAACACCAGGAGTGACAGTGAAATTAAAGTCGGTGGGCAAGAAGAGAGATTGGAATGGAAATCCCATCGGAGAGAGGAGCAGAACCTCTTCAAGGTGGGCTTGCCTGGAAGAGATGAGGCAGTGAGTTAAATACTCAATAAGAAACAAAAGAACTGCAGATGCTGTAAATCAGGAACAAAAACAAAGTTGCTAGAAAAGCTCAGCAGGTCTGGCAGCATCTGTGGAGGAGAAAAAAGAGAGATTCTGAGGAAGGGTCACCGGACCCAAAACATTAACTCTTTTTTCTCCTCCACAGATACTGCCAGACCTGAGCTTTTTCAGCAACTTTGTTTTTGTTCCTGATTTACAGCATTCGCAGTTCTTTTGGTTCTTATTCAATGGACAGAAGGTTGGTATTCATGAGGGACTGAGTTGCATTCACGACTCTCTGTAATTTCTTGTGGTCTTGGGCAAAGCAGTTACTGTACAAAGCTGTGATGCATTCAGACAGGATACTTTCTCCAGAGCATGCATAAAAATCAGTAAGAGTCATTCTGGGCATGTTGAATTTCCTCAGCCTTTTGAGAAAGTAGGGGCATTGGTGTGCTTTCTTGATTGTAGTGTCAATGTGAATGGACCAGACAGATTGTTGATGGTATTTACTCCTACGAACTTGAAGGTCTTGAACATGTACACCTCAGCACCATTGGTACAGTCAGAGGTGTGCCTTCCAGTCTGCTTCCTGAAGTCGGTGACCAGCTCCTTCATTTTGCTGACATTAAGGGAAAAATTGTTGTCTTTCCATCATGCTGCTAAGCTCACTATCTGTTTCCTGTGCGCTGTCTTGTTGTTGTTTGAGATCCAACCCTCTATAGTGGTGCTATCAGCAGATGTGTAAATGAAGTTAGAGCTGGATTTGACCGCACAGTCATGAGTGCATAAGGAGTATAATAAGGAGGCTGAGTATGCAGCCTTGCAGGGCATTGGTATTGAGGGTCATTTTGGAGCAAGTGTTGTTATCTATCCTTCCTGCTTACTTTATACTCCAGTCCTATAGATACAAAAGCTAGCATTCCATTAGCCTTCTTGATAATTTTTTGCACCTGTTTGAGCCATTTTAAAGATCTATACACATGAATTCTCAAGTCACGTTGGACATCTACTGTATTTAACTGTATACATCGAGAAAGAAACATGGTCTATCCTCTTTCAGACCAAAATGGATCATCTGCAAACGATGCAAAATTACAGAGAGAACACTATAAAGAAATGAAAGAGAACACTTTCTTTCAAAAAGCTACAAATAAGTTGCAAGATTAGGGTGTAATTTGGTCTTGGGGTTAAAGTAACATTTCTTGTCTAATTTCAATAGATCTGAAAACTCGTATGATACCAATGGCTGTGTGATAACACTCTTGCTTTTAAATTCAAAGATTATGTGATTAAACCTCATTTCAGGGCACAGAATTCTAGACTAACACGCTCATGCAGAATTCAGAGAGTGCTGCATAATTAAAAGTGCTCTATTTCAAACATGACTTTAGGCCAAGGCCAGATCATATTTGTTCCTACAAAGAGTCCAGGTTAAGGAAACACCCTGACCTGACCCAAAGATGGGCTATTTTGGTTAAACAGAGACTCAGAGTAAGGAGGAAGTAAATGCGACTTCGCCAGGACTTCTACACAAAGTGTCACACAGCTTTGCTATACCTTGAAAAGTTGTTGACTGTGTGAGCATTTTGTCAACTGTCTCTGACTGTGTTTTTGAAACCTTTTGTGGATGTTAATTTGCAATTAGCTTAATTGTGAAACATGTAGAATCATAGAATTATACAGTACAGAAGAAGCCCTTTTGACCATTGAATCTGTACAGCAAAACATGCACTAAATCTTACAGTACTCCTACTTTCTAGCATTCCTTTTAAACGAATTTTGCCTTTGTTCAGATTTTAAAGCATTCAAAACCTATGCCCAACATCTAGGTTTTAGTTAGCATAAGAGACTTATTTGTAGAAGCAGGACATTAAGCCCATTAAGTCCACATCAACCCTGTGAAAGGTATCGCACCCAGACCCAGCCCCATACCATATCAGTGTCCATGTACACAGATTCTTGAAAGTTGCCACCCAGGTTGACAGGGCTGTTAAGAAGGCATACAGTGTTTTAGCTTTTATTAAT